>NW_027193888.1:0-75891 GCF_032444005.1 Ranitomeya imitator | reverse complement strand
CAGGTATCTCCTATACTAATAGAGCCACATGCTCACCGGTTTGCCACATGATGTAGGCCTATGGACTGAACAAGAAACCACCAAAAATTTTAACCAGTCATCGTTCTCACAACACTGAGGACCAGTCATTCGAAATGACTTCTCCATGCATTTTATGCATTGGTAAAAGCACTATGATGAAAAGTGTGATATGTTTTCAGGTATCTCCTATACTAATAGAGCCACATGCTCACCGGTTTGCCACATGATGTAGGCCTGTGGACTGAACAAGAAACCACCAAAAATTTTAACCAGTCATCGTTCTCACAACACTGAGGACCAGTCATTCGAAATGACTTCTCCATGCATTTTATGCATTGGTTAAAGCACTATGATGAAAAGTGTGATATGTTTTCAGGTATCTCCTATACTAATAGAGCCACATGCTCACCGGTTTGCCACATGATGTAGGCCTATGGACTGAACAAGAAACC
Organism: Ranitomeya imitator; assembly: GCF_032444005.1. Classification (NCBI taxonomy): domain Eukaryota; kingdom Metazoa; phylum Chordata; class Amphibia; order Anura; family Dendrobatidae; genus Ranitomeya; species Ranitomeya imitator. Next base: position 75,418 of record NW_027193888.1, on the reverse strand, counting down.
ACCAAAAATTTTAACCAGTCATCGTTCTCACAACACTGAGGACCAGTCATTCGAAATGACTTCTCCATGCATTTTATGCATTGGTTAAAGCACTATGATGAAAAGTGTGATATGTTTTCAGGTATCTCCTATACTAATAGAGCCACATGCTCACCGGTTTGCCACATGATGTAGGCCTATGGACTGAACAAGAAACCACCAAAAATTTTAACCAGTCATCGTTCTCACAACACTGAGGACCAGTCATTCGAAATGACTTCTCAATGCATTTTATGCATTGGTAAAAGCACTATGATGATAAGTGTGATATGTTTTCAGGTATCTCCTATACTAATCGAGCCACATGCTCACCGGTTTGCCACATGATGTAGGCCCATGGACTGAACAAGAAACCACCAAAAATTTTAACCAGTCATCGTTCTCACAACACTGAGGACCAGTCATTCGAAATGACTTCTCCATGCATTTTATGCATTGGTAAAAGCACTATGATGAAAAGTGTGATATGTTTTCAGGTATCTCCTATACTAATAGAGCCACATGCTCACCGGTTTGCCACATGATGTAGGCCTATGGACTGAACAAGAAACCACCAAAATTTTAACCAGTCATCGTTCTCACAACACTGAGGACCAGTCATTCGAAATGACTTCTCCATGCATTTTATGCATTGGTAAAAGCACTATGATGAAAAGTGTGATATGTTTTCAGGTATCTCCTATACTAATAGAGCCACATGCTCACCGGTTTGCCACATGATGTAGGCCTATGGACTGAACAAGAAACCACCAAAAATTTTAACCAGTCATCGTTCTCACAACACTGAGGACCAGTCATTCGAAATGACTTCTCCATGCATTTTATGCATTGGTAAAAGCACTATGATGAAAAGTGTGATATGTTTTCAGGTATCTCCTATACTAATTGAGCCACATGCTCACCGGTTTGCCACATGATGTAGGCCTATGGACTGAACAAGAAACCACCAAAAATTTTAACCAGTCATCGTTCTCACAACACTGAGGACCAGTCATTCGAAATGACTTCTCCATGCATTTTATGCATTGGTAAAAGCACTATGATGAAAAGTGTGATATGTTTTCAGGTATCTCCTATACTAATAGAGCCACATTCTCACCGGTTTGCCACATGATGTAGGCCTATGGACTGAACAAGAAACCACCAAAAATTTTAACCAGTCATCGTTCTCACAACACTGAGGACCAGTCATTCGAAATGACTTCTCCATGCATTTTCTGCATTGGTAAAAGCACTATGATGAAAAGTGTGATATGTTTTCAGGTATCTCCTATACTAATAGAGCCACATGCTCACCGGTTTGCCACATGATGTAGGCCTATGGACTGAACAAGAAACCACCAAAAATTTTAACCAGTCATCGTTCTCACAACACTGAGGACCAGTCATTCGAAATGACTTCTCCATGCATTTTATGCATTGGTAAAAGCACTATGATGAAAAGTGTGATATGTTTTCAGGTATCTCCTATACTAATAGAGCCACATGCTCACCGGTTTGCCACATGATGTAGGCCTATGGACTGAACAAGAAACCACCAAAAATTTTAACCAGTCATCGTTCTCACAACACTGAGGACCAGTCATTCGAAATGACTTCTCCATGCATTTTATGCATTGGTAAAAGCACTATGATGAAAAGTGTGATATGTTTTCAGGTATCTCCTATACTAATAGAGCCACATGCTCACCGGTTTGCCACATGATGTAGGCCTATGGACTGAACAAGAAACCACCAAAAATTTTAACCAGTCATCGTTCTCACAACACTGAGGACCAGTCATTCGAAATGACTTCTCCATGCATTTTATGCATTGGTTAAAGCACTATGATGAAAAGTGTGATATGTTTTCAGGTATCTCCTATACTAATAGAGCCACATGCTCACCGGTTTGCCACATGATGTAGGCCTATGGACTGAACAAGAAACCACCAAAAATTTTAACCAGTCATCGTTCTCACAACACTGAGGACCAGTCATTCGAAATGACTTCTCCATGCATTTTATGCATTGGTAAAAGCACTATGATGAAAAGTGTGATATGTTTTCAGGTATCTCCTATACTAATAGAGCCACATGCTCACCGGTTTGCCACATGATGTAGGCCTATGGACTGAACAAGAAACCACCAAAAATTTTAACCAGTCATCGTTCTCACAACACTGAGCACCAGTCATTCGAAATGACTTCTCCATGCATTTTATGCATTGGTAAAAGCACTATGATGAAAAGTGTGATATGTTTTCAGGTATCTCCTATACTAATAGAGCCACATGCTCACCGGTTTGCCACATGATGTAGGCCTATGGACTGAACAAGAAACCACCAAAAATTTTAACCAGTCATCGTTCTCACAACACTGAGGACCAGTCATTCGAAATGACTTCTCCATGCATTTTATGCATTGGTTAAAGCACTATGATGAAAAGTGTGATATGTTTTCAGGTATCTCCTATACTAATAGAGCCACATGCTCACCGGTTTGCCACATGATGTAGGCCTATGGACTGAACAAGAAACCACCAAAAATTTTAACCAGTCATCGTTCTCACAACACTGAGGACCAGTCATTCGAAATGACTTCTCAATGCATTTTATGCATTGGTAAAAGCACTATGATGATAAGTGTGATATGTTTTCAGGTATCTCCTATACTAATCGAGCCACATGCTCACCGGTTTGCCACATGATGTAGGCCCATGGACTGAACAAGAAACCACCAAAAATTTTAACCAGTCATCGTTCTCACAACACTGAGGACCAGTCATTCGAAATGACTTCTCCATGCATTTTATGCATTGGTAAAAGCACTATGATGAAAAGTGTGATATGTTTTCAGGTATCTCCTATACTAATAGAGCCACATGCTCACCGGTTTGCCACATGATGTAGGCCTATGGACTGAACAAGAAACCACCAAAATTTTAACCAGTCATCGTTCTCACAACACTGAGGACCAGTCATTCGAAATGACTTCTCCATGCATTTTATGCATTGGTAAAAGCACTATGATGAAAAGTGTGATATGTTTTCAGGTATCTCCTATACTAATAGAGCCACATGCTCACCGGTTTGCCACATGATGTAGGCCTATGGACTGAACAAGAAACCACCAAAAATTTTAACCAGTCATCGTTCTCACAACACTGAGGACCAGTCATTCGAAATGACTTCTCCATGCATTTTATGCATTGGTAAAAGCACTATGATGAAAAGTGTGATATGTTTTCAGGTATCTCCTATACTAATTGAGCCACATGCTCACCGGTTTGCCACATGATGTAGGCCTATGGACTGAACAAGAAACCACCAAAAATTTTAACCAGTCATCGTTCTCACAACACTGAGGACCAGTCATTCGAAATGACTTCTCCATGCATTTTATGCATTGGTAAAAGCACTATGATGAAAAGTGTGATATGTTTTCAGGTATCTCCTATACTAATAGAGCCACATTCTCACCGGTTTGCCACATGATGTAGGCCTATGGACTGAACAAGAAACCACCAAAAATTTTAACCAGTCATCGTTCTCACAACACTGAGGACCAGTCATTCGAAATGACTTCTCCATGCATTTTCTGCATTGGTAAAAGCACTATGATGAAAAGTGTGATATGTTTTCAGGTATCTCCTATACTAATAGAGCCACATGCTCACCGGTTTGCCACATGATGTAGGCCTATGGACTGAACAAGAAACCACCAAAAATTTTAACCAGTCATCGTTCTCACAACACTGAGGACCAGTCATTCGAAATGACTTCTCCATGCATTTTATGCATTGGTAAAAGCACTATGATGAAAAGTGTGATATGTTTTCAGGTATCTCCTATACTAATAGAGCCACATGCTCACCGGTTTGCCACATGATGTAGGCCTATGGACTGAACAAGAAACCACCAAAAATTTTAACCAGTCATCGTTCTCACAACACTGAGGACCAGTCATTCGAAATGACTTCTCCATGCATTTTATGCATTGGTAAAAGCACTATGATGAAAAGTGTGATATGTTTTCAGGTATCTCCTATACTAATAGAGCCACATGCTCACCGGTTTGCCACATGATGTAGGCCTATGGACTGAACAAGAAACCACCAAAAATTTTAACCAGTCATCGTTCTCACAACACTGAGGACCAGTCATTCGAAATGACTTCTCCATGCATTTTATGCATTGGTTAAAGCACTATGATGAAAAGTGTGATATGTTTTCAGGTATCTCCTATACTAATAGAGCCACATGCTCACCGGTTTGCCACATGATGTAGGCCTATGAACTGAACAAGAAACCACCAAAAATTTTAACCAGTCATCGTTCTCACAACACTGAGGACCAGTCATTCGAAATGACTTCTCCATGCATTTTATGCATTGGTTAAAGCACTATGATGAAAAGTGTGATATGTTTTCAGGTATCTCCTATACTAATAGAGCCACATGCTCACCGGTTTGCCACATGATGTAGGCCTATGGACTGAACAAGAAACCACCAAAAATTTTAACCAGTCATCGTTCTCACAACACTGAGGACCAGTCATTCGAAATGACTTCTCAATGCATTTTATGCATTGGTAAAAGCACTATGATGATAAGTGTGATATGTTTTCAGGTATCTCCTATACTAATCGAGCCACATGCTCACCGGTTTGCCACATGATGTAGGCCCATGGACTGAACAAGAAACCACCAAAAATTTTAACCAGTCATCGTTCTCACAACACTGAGGACCAGTCATTCGAAATGACTTCTCCATGCATTTTATGCATTGGTAAAAGCACTATGATGAAAAGTGTGATATGTTTTCAGGTATCTCCTATACTAATAGAGCCACATGCTCACCGGTTTGCCACATGATGTAGGCCTATGGACTGAACAAGAAACCACCAAAATTTTAACCAGTCATCGTTCTCACAACACTGAGGACCAGTCATTCGAAATGACTTCTCCATGCATTTTATGCATTGGTAAAAGCACTATGATGAAAAGTGTGATATGTTTTCAGGTATCTCCTATACTAATAGAGCCACATGCTCACCGGTTTGCCACATGATGTAGGCCTATGGACTGAACAAGAAACCACCAAAAATTTTAACCAGTCATCGTTCTCACAACACTGAGGACCAGTCATTCGAAATGACTTCTCCATGCATTTTATGCATTGGTAAAAGCACTATGATGAAAAGTGTGATATGTTTTCAGGTATCTCCTATACTAATTGAGCCACATGCTCACCGGTTTGCCACATGATGTAGGCCTATGGACTGAACAAGAAACCACCAAAAATTTTAACCAGTCATCGTTCTCACAACACTGAGGACCAGTCATTCGAAATGACTTCTCCATGCATTTTATGCATTGGTAAAAGCACTATGATGAAAAGTGTGATATGTTTTCAGGTATCTCCTATACTAATAGAGCCACATTCTCACCGGTTTGCCACATGATGTAGGCCTATGGACTGAACAAGAAACCACCAAAAATTTTAACCAGTCATCGTTCTCACAACACTGAGGACCAGTCATTCGAAATGACTTCTCCATGCATTTTCTGCATTGGTAAAAGCACTATGATGAAAAGTGTGATATGTTTTCAGGTATCTCCTATACTAATAGAGCCACATGCTCACCGGTTTGCCACATGATGTAGGCCTATGGACTGAACAAGAAACCACCAAAAATTTTAACCAGTCATCGTTCTCACAACACTGAGGACCAGTCATTCGAAATGACTTCTCCATGCATTTTATGCATTGGTAAAAGCACTATGATGAAAAGTGTGATATGTTTTCAGGTATCTCCTATACTAATAGAGCCACATGCTCACCGGTTTGCCACATGATGTAGGCCTATGGACTGAACAAGAAACCACCAAAAATTTTAACCAGTCATCGTTCTCACAACACTGAGGACCAGTCATTCGAAATGACTTCTCCATGCATTTTATGCATTGGTAAAAGCACTATGATGAAAAGTGTGATATGTTTTCAGGTATCTCCTATACTAATAGAGCCACATGCTCACCGGTTTGCCACATGATGTAGGCCTATGGACTGAACAAGAAACCACCAAAAATTTTAACCAGTCATCGTTCTCACAACACTGAGGACCAGTCATTCGAAATGACTTCTCCATGCATTTTATGCATTGGTTAAAGCACTATGATGAAAAGTGTGATATGTTTTCAGGTATCTCCTATACTAATAGAGCCACATGCTCACCGGTTTGCCACATGATGTAGGCCTATGGACTGAACAAGAAACCACCAAAAATTTTAACCAGTCATCGTTCTCACAACACTGAGGACCAGTCATTCGAAATGACTTCTCAATGCATTTTATGCATTGGTAAAAGCACTATGATGAAAAGTGTGATATGTTTTCAGGTATCTCCTATACTAATCGAGCCACATGCTCACCGGTTTGCCACATGATGTAGGCCCATGGACTGAACAAGAAACCACCAAAAATTTTAACCAGTCATCGTTCTCACAACACTGAGGACCAGTCATTCGAAATGACTTCTCCATGCATTTTATGCATTGGTAAAAGCACTATGATGAAAAGTGTGATATGTTTTCAGGTATCTCCTATACTAATAGAGCCACATGCTCACCGGTTTGCCACATGATGTAGGCCTATGGACTGAACAAGAAACCACCAAAATTTTAACCAGTCATCGTTCTCACAACACTGAGGACCAGTCATTCGAAATGACTTCTCCATGCATTTTATGCATTGGTAAAAGCACTATGATGAAAAGTGTGATATGTTTTCAGGTATCTCCTATACTAATAGAGCCACATGCTCACCGGTTTGCCACATGATGTAGGCCTATGGACTGAACAAGAAACCACCAAAAATTTTAACCAGTCATCGTTCTCACAACACTGAGGACCAGTCATTCGAAATGACTTCTCCATGCATTTTATGCATTGGTAAAAGCACTATGATGAAAAGTGTGATATGTTTTCAGGTATCTCCTATAGTAATAGAGCCACATGCTCACCGGTTTGCCACATGATGTAGGCCTATGGACTGAACAAGAAACCACCAAAAATTTTAACCAGTCATCGTTCTCACAACACTGAGGACCAGTCATTCGAAATGACTTCTCCATGCATTTTATGCATTGGTAAAAGCACTATGATGAAAAGTGTGATATGTTTTCAGGTATCTCCTATACTAATAGAGCCACATGCTCACCGGTTTGCCACATGATGTAGGCCTATGGACTGAACAAGAAACCACCAAAAATTTTAACCAGTCATCGTTCTCACAACACTGAGGACCAGTCATTCGAAATGACTTCTCCATGCATTTTATGCATTGGTAAAAGCACTATGATGAAAAGTGTGATATGTTTTCAGGTATCTCCTATACTAATAGAGCCACATGCTCACCGGTTTGCCACATGATGTAGGCCCACGGACTGAACAAGAAACCACCAAAAATTTTAACCAGTCATCGTTCTCACAACACTGAGGACCAGTCATTCGAATTGACTTCTCCATGCATTTTATGCATTGGTAAAAGCACTATGATGAAAAGTGTGATATGTTTTCAGGTATCTCCTATACTAATAGAGCCACATGCTCACCGGTTTGCCACATGATGTAGGCCTATGGACTGAACAAGAAAACACTAAAAATTTTAACCAGTCATCGTTCTCACAACACTGAGGACCAGTCATTCGAAATGACTTCTCCATGCATTTTATGCATTGGTAAAAGCACTATGATGAAAAGTGTGATATGTTTTCAGGTATCTCCTATAGTAATAGAGCCACATGCTCACCGGTTTGCCACATGATGTAGGCCTATGGACTGAACAAGAAACCACCAAAAATTTTAACCAGTCATCGTTCTCACAACACTGAGGACCAGTCATTCGAAATGACTTCTCCATGCATTTTATGCATTGGTAAAAGCACTATGATGAAAAGTGTGATATGTTTTCAGGTATCTCCTATACTAATAGAGCCACATGCTCACCGGTTTGCCACATGATGTAGGCCTATGGACTGAACAAGAAACCACCAAAAATTTTAACCAGTCATCGTTCTCACAACACTGAGGACCAGTCATTCGAAATGACTTCTCCATGCATTTTATGCATTGGTAAAAGCACTATGATGAAAAGTGTGATATGTTTTCAGGTATCTCCTATACTAATAGAGCCACATGCTCACCGGTTTGCCACATGATGTAGGCCCATGGACTGAACAAGAAACCACCAAAAATTTTAACCAGTCATCGTTCTCACAACACTGAGGACCAGTCATTTGAAATTACTTCTCCATGCATTTTATGCATTGGTAAAAGCACTATGATGAAAAGTGTGATATGTTTTCAGGTATCTCCTATACTAATAGAGTCACATGCTCACCGGTTTGCCACATGATGTAGGCCCATGGACTGAACAAGAAACCACCAAAAATTTTAACCAGTCATCGTTCTCACAACACTGAGGACCAGTCATTCGAATTGACTTCTCCATGCATTTTATGCATTGGTAAAAGCACTATGATGAAAAGTGTGATATGTTTTCAGGTATCTCCTATACTAATAGAGCCACATGCTCACCGGTTTGCCACATGATGTAGGCCTATGGACTGAACAAGAAACCACCAAAATTTTAACCAGTCATCGTTCTCACAACACTGAGGACCAGTCATTCGAAATGACTTCTCCATGCATTTTATGCATTGGTAAAAGCACTATGATGAAAAGTGTGATATGTTTTCAGGTATCTCCTATACTAATAGAGCCACATGCTCACCGGTTTGCCACATGATGTAGGCCTATGGACTGAACAAGAAACCACCAAAAATTTTAACCAGTCATCGTTCTCACAACACTGAGGACCAGTCATTCGAAATGACTTCTCCATGCATTTTATGCATTGGTAAAAGCACTATGATGAAAAGTGTGATATGTTTTCAGGTATCTCCTATACTAATAGAGCCACATTCTCACCGGTTTGCCACATGATGTAGGCCTATGGACTGAACAAGAAACCACCAAAAATTTTAACCAGTCATCGTTCTCACAACACTGAGGACCAGTCATTCGAAATGACTTCTCCATGCATTTTCTGCATTGGTAAAAGCACTATGATGAAAAGTGTGATATGTTTTCAGGTATCTCCTATACTAATAGAGCCACATGCTCACCGGTTTGCCACATGATGTAGGCCTATGGACTGAACAAGAAACCACCAAAAATTTTAACCAGTCATCGTTCTCACAACACTGAGGACCAGTCATTCGAAATGACTTCTCCATGCATTTTATGCATTGGTAAAAGCACTATGATGAAAAGTGTGATATGTTTTCAGGTATCTCCTATACTAATAGAGCCACATGCTCACCGGTTTGCCACATGATGTAGGCCTATGGACTGAACAAGAAACCACCAAAAATTTTAACCAGTCATCGTTCTCACAACACTGAGGACCAGTCATTCGAAATGACTTCTCCATGCATTTTATGCATTGGTAAAAGCACTATGATGAAAAGTGTGATATGTTTTCAGGTATCTCCTATACTAATAGAGCCACATGCTTACCGGTTTGCCACATGATGTAGGCCTATGGACTGAACAAGAAACCACCAAAAATTTTAACCAGTCATCGTTCTCACAACACTGAGGACCAGTCATTCGAAATGACTTCTCCATGCATTTTATGCATTGGTAAAAGCACTATGATGAAAAGTGTGATATGTTTTCAGGTATCTCCTATACTAATAGAGCCACATGCTCACCGGTTTGCCACATGATGTAGGCCTATGGACTGAACAAGAAACCACCAAAATTTTAACCAGTCATCGTTCTCACAACACTGAGGACCAGTCATTCGAAATGACTTCTCCATGCATTTTATGCATTGGTAAAAGCACTATGATGAAAAGTGTGATATGTTTTCAGGTATCTCCTATACTAATAGAGCCACATGCTCACCGGTTTGCCACATGATGTAGGCCTATGGACTGAACAAGAAACCACCAAAAATTTTAACCAGTCATCGTTCTCACAACACTGAGGACCAGTCATTCGAAATGACTTCTCCATGCATTTTATGCATTGGTAAAAGCACTATGATGAAAAGTGTGATATGTTTTCAGGTATCTCCTATAGTAATAGAGCCACATGCTCACCGGTTTGCCACATGATGTAGGCCTATGGACTGAACAAGAAACCACCAAAAATTTTAACCAGTCATCGTTCTCACAACACTGAGGACCAGTCATTCGAAATGACTTCTCCATGCATTTTATGCATTGGTAAAAGCACTATGATGAAAAGTGTGATATGTTTTCAGGTATCTCCTATACTAATAGAGCCACATGCTCACCGGTTTGCCACATGATGTAGGCCTATGGACTGAACAAGAAACCACCAAAAATTTTAACCAGTCATCGTTCTCACAACACTGAGGACCAGTCATTCGAAATTACTTCTCCATGCATTTTATGCATTGGTAAAAGCACTATGATGAAAAGTGTGATATGTTTTCAGGTATCTCCTATACTAATAGAGTCACATGCTCACCGGTTTGCCACATGATGTAGGCCCATGGACTGAACAAGAAACCACCAAAAATTTTAACCAGTCATCGTTCTCACAACACTGAGGACCAGTCATTCGAATTGACTTCTCCATGCATTTTATGCATTGGTAAAAGCACTATGATGAAAAGTGTGATATGTTTTCAGGTATCTCCTATACTAATAGAGCCACATGCTCACCGGTTTGCCACATGATGTAGGCCTATGGACTGAACAAGAAAACACCAAAAATTTTAACCAGTCATCGTTCTCACAACACTGAGGACCAGTCATTCGAAATGACTTCTCCATGCATTTTATGCATTGGTAAAAGCACTATGATGAAAAGTGTGATATGTTTTCAGGTATCTCCTATAGTAATAGAGCCACATGCTCACCGGTTTGCCACATGATGTAGGCCTATGGACTGAACAAGAAACCACCAAAAATTTTAACCAGTCATCGTTCTCACAACACTGAGGACCAGTCATTCGAAATGACTTCTCCATGCATTTTATGCATTGGTAAAAGCACTATGATGAAAAGTGTGATATGTTTTCAGGTATCTCCTATACTAATAGAGCCACATGCTCACCGGTTTGCCACATGATGTAGGCCTATGGACTGAACAAGAAACCACCAAAAATTTTAACCAGTCATCGTTCTCACAACACTGAGGACCAGTCATTCGAAATGACTCCTCCATGCATTTTATGCATTGGTAAAAGCACTATGATGAAAAGTGTGATATGTTTTCAGGTATCTCCTATACTAATAGAGCCACATGCTCACCGGTTTGCCACATGATGTAGGCCCATGGACTGAACAAGAAACCACCAAAAATTTTAACCAGTCATCGTTCTCACAACACTGAGGACCAGTCATTCGAAATTACTTCTCCATGCATTTTATGCATTGGTAAAAGCACTATGATGAAAAGTGTGATATGTTTTCAGGTATCTCCTATACTAATAGAGTCACATGCTCACCGGTTTGCCACATGATGTAGGCCCATGGACTGAACAAGAAACCACCAAAAATTTTAACCAGTCATCGTTCTCACAACACTGAGGACCAGTCATTCGAATTGACTTCTCCATGCATTTTATGCATTGGTAAAAGCACTATGATGAAAAGTGTGATATGTTTTCAGGTATCTCCTATACTAATAGAGCCACATGCTCACCGGTTTGCCACATGATGTAGGCCTATGGACTGAACAAGAAACCACCAAAAATTTTAACCAGTCATCGTTCTCACAACACTGAGGACCAGTCATTCGAAATGACTTCTCCATGCATTTTATGCATTGGTAAAAGCACTATGATGAAAAGTGTGATATGTTTTCAGGTATCTCCTATACTAATAGAGCCACATGCTCACCGGTTTGCCACATGATGTAGGCCTATGGACTGAACAAGAAACCACCAAAAATTTTAACCAGTCATCGTTCTCACAACACTGAGGACCAGTCATTCGAAATGACTTCTCCATGCATTTTATGCATTGGTAAAAGCACTATGATGAAAAGTGTGATATGTTTTCAGGTATCTCCTATACTAATAGAGCCACATGCTTACCGGTTTGCCACATGATGTAGGCCTATGGACTGAACAAGAAACCACCAAAAATTTTAACCAGTCATCGTTCTCACAACACTGAGGACCAGTCATTCGAAATGACTTCTCCATGCATTTTATGCATTGGTAAAAGCACTATGATGAAAAGTGTGATATGTTTTCAGGTATCTCCTATACTAATAGAGCCACATGCTCACCGGTTTGCCACATGATGTAGGCCTATGGACTGAACAAGAAACCACCAAAAATTTTAACCAGTCATCGTACTCACAACACTGAGGACCAGTCATTCGAAATGACTTGTCCATGCATTTTATGCATTGGTAAAAGCACTATGATGAAAAGTGTGATATGTTTTCAGGTATCTCCTATACTAATAGAGCCACATGCTCACCGGTTTGCCACATGATGTAGGCCTATGGACTGAACAAGAAACCACCAAAAATGTTAACCAGTCATCGTTCTCACAACACTGAGGACCAGTCATTCGAAATGACTTCTCCATGCATTTTATGCATTGGTAAAAGCACTATGATGAAAAGTGTGATATGTTTTCAGGTATCTCCTATACTAATAGAGCCACATGCTCACCGGTTTGCCACATGATGTAGGCCTATGGACTGAACAAGAAACCACCAAAAATTTTAACCAGTCATCGTTCTCACAACACTGAGGACCAGTCATTCGAAATGACTTCTCCATGCATTTTATGCATTGGTAAAAGCACTATGATGAAAAGTGTGATATGTTTTCAGGTATCTCCTATACTAATAGAGCCACATGCTCACCGGTTTGCCACATGATGTAGGCCTATGGACTGAACAAGAAACCACCAAAAATTTTAACCAGTCATCGTTCTCACAACACTGAGGACCAGTCATTCGAAATGACTTCTCCATGCATTTTATGCATTGGTTAAAGCACTATGATGAAAAGTGTGATATGTTTTCAGGTATCTCCTATACTAATAGAGCCACATGCTCACCGGTTTGCCACATGATGTAGGCCTATGGACTGAACAAGAAACCACCAAAAATTTTAACCAGTCATCGTTCTCACAACACTGAGGACCAGTCATTCGAAATGACTTCTCAATGCATTTTATGCATTGGTAAAAGCACTATGATGAAAAGTGTGATATGTTTTCAGGTATCTCCTATACTAATCGAGCCACATGCTCACCGGTTTGCCACATGATGTAGGCCCATGGACTGAACAAGAAACCACCAAAAATTTTAACCAGTCATCGTTCTCACAACACTGAGGACCAGTCATTCGAAATGACTTCTCCATGCATTTTATGCATTGGTAAAAGCACTATGATGAAAAGTGTGATATGTTTTCAGGTATCTCCTATACTAATAGAGCCACATGCTCACCGGTTTGCCACATGATGTAGGCCTATGGACTGAACAAGAAACCACCAAAATTTTAACCAGTCATCGTTCTCACAACACTGAGGACCAGTCATTCGAAATGACTTCTCCATGCATTTTATGCATTGGTAAAAGCACTATGATGAAAAGTGTGATATGTTTTCAGGTATCTCCTATACTAATAGAGCCACATGCTCACCGGTTTGCCACATGATGTAGGCCTATGGACTGAACAAGAAACCACCAAAAATTTTAACCAGTCATCGTTCTCACAACACTGAGGACCAGTCATTCGAAATGACTTCTCCATGCATTTTATGCATTGGTAAAAGCACTATGATGAAAAGTGTGATATGTTTTCCGGTATCTCCTATACTAATTGAGCCACATGCTCACCGGTTTGCCACATGATGTAGGCCTATGGACTGAACAAGAAACCACCAAAAATTTTAACCAGTCATCGTTCTCACAACACTGAGGACCAGTCATTCGAAATGACTTCTCCATGCATTTTATGCATTGGTAAAAGCACTATGATGAAAAGTGTGATATGTTTTCAGGTATCTCCTATACTAATAGAGCCACATTCTCACCGGTTTGCCACATGATGTAGGCCTATGGACTGAACAAGAAACCACCAAAAATTTTAACCAGTCATCGTTCTCACAACACTGAGGACCAGTCATTCGAAATGACTTCTCCATGCATTTTCTGCATTGGTAAAAGCACTATGATGAAAAGTGTGATATGTTTTCAGGTATCTCCTATACTAATAGAGCCACATGCTCACCGGTTTGCCACATGATGTAGGCCTATGGACTGAACAAGAAACCACCAAAAATTTTAACCAGTCATCGTTCTCACAACACTGAGGACCAGTCATTCGAAATGACTTCTCCATGCATTTTATGCATTGGTAAAAGCACTATGATGAAAAGTGTGATATGTTTTCAGGTATCTCCTATACTAATAGAGCCACATGCTCACCGGTTTGCCACATGATGTAGGCCTATGGACTGAACAAGAAACCACCAAAAATTTTAACCAGTCATCGTTCTCACAACACTGAGGACCTGTCATTCGAAATGACTTCTCCATGCATTTTATGCATTGGTAAAAGCACTATGATGAAAAGTGTGATATGTTTTCAGGTATCTCCTATACTAATAGAGCCACATGCTTACCGGTTTGCCACATGATGTAGGCCTATGGACTGAACAAGAAACCACCAAAAATTTTAACCAGTCATCGTTCTCACAACACTGAGGACCAGTCATTCGAAATGACTTCTCCATGCATTTTATGCATTGGTAAAAGCACTATGATGAAAAGTGTGATATGTTTTCAGGTATCTCCTATACTAATAGAGCCACATGCTCACCGGTTTGCCACATGATGTAGGCCTATGGACTGAACAAGAAACCACCAAAAATTTTAACCAGTCATCGTACTCACAACACTGAGGACCAGTCATTCGAAATGACTTGTCCATGCATTTTATGCATTGGTAAAAGCACTATGATGAAAAGTGTGATATGTTTTCAGGTATCTCCTATACTAATAGAGCCACATGCTCACCGGTTTGCCACATGATGTAGGCCTATGGACTGAACAAGAAACCACCAAAAATTTTAACCAGTCATCGTTCTCACAACACTGAGGACCAGTCATTCAAAATGACTTCTCCATGCATTTTATGCATTGGTAAAAGCACTATGATGAAAAGTGTGATATGTTTTCAGGTATCTCCTATACTAATAGAGCCACATGCTCACCGGTTTGCCACATGATGTAGGCCTATGGACTGAACAAGAAACCACCAAAAATTTTAACCAGTCATCGTTCTCACAACACTGAGGACCAGTCATTCGAAATGACTTCTCCATGCATTTTATGCATTGGTAAAAGCACTATGATGAAAAGTGTGATATGTTTTCAGGTATCTCCTATACTAATAGAGCCACATTCTCACCGGTTTGCCACATGATGTAGGCCTATGGACTGAACAAGAAACCACCAAAAATTTTAACCAGTCATCGTTCTCACAACACTGAGGACCAGTCATTCGAAATGACTTCTCCATGCATTTTCTGCATTGGTAAAAGCACTATGATGAAAAGTGTGATATGTTTTCAGGTATCTCCTATACTAATAGAGCCACATGCTCACCGGTTTGCCACATGATGTAGGCCTATGGACTGAACAAGAAACCACCAAAAATTTTAACCAGTCATCGTTCTCACAACACTGAGGACCAGTCATTCGAAATGACTTCTCCATGCATTTTATGCATTGGTAAAAGCACTATGATGAAAAGTGTGATATGTTTTCAGGTATCTCCTATACTAATAGAGCCACATGCTCACCGGTTTGCCACATGATGTAGGCCTATGGACTGAACAAGAAACCACCAAAAATTTTAACCAGTCATCGTTCTCACAACACTGAGGACCAGTCATTCGAAATGACTTCTCCATGCATTTTATGCATTGGTAAAAGCACTATGATGAAAAGTGTGATATGTTTTCAGGTATCTCCTATACTAATAGAGCCACATGCTCACCGGTTTGCCACATGATGTAGGCCTATGGACTGAACAAGAAACCACCAAAAATTTTAACCAGTCATCGTTCTCACAACACTGAGGACCAGTCATTCGAAATGACTTCTCCATGCATTTTATGCATTGGTTAAAGCACTATGATGAAAAGTGTGATATGTTTTCAGGTATCTCCTATACTAATAGAGCCACATGCTCACCGGTTTGCCACATGATGTAGGCCTATGGACTGAACAAGAAACCACCAAAAAATTTAACCAGTCATCGTTCTCACAACACTGAGGACCAGTCATTCGAAATGACTTCTCAATGCATTTTATGCATTGGTAAAAGCACTATGATGAAAAGTGTGATATGTTTTCAGGTATCTCCTATACTAATCGAGCCACATGCTCACCGGTTTGCCACATGATGTAGGCCCATGGACTGAACAAGAAACCACCAAAAATTTTAACCAGTCATCGTTCTCACAACACTGAGGACCAGTCATTCGAAATGACTTCTCCATGCATTTTATGCATTGGTAAAAGCACTATGATGAAAAGTGTGATATGTTTTCAGGTATCTCCTATACTAATAGAGCCACATGCTCACCGGTTTGCCACATGATGTAGGCCTATGGACTGAACAAGAAACCACCAAAATTTTAACCAGTCATCGTTCTCACAACACTGAGGACCAGTCATTCGAAATGACTTCTCCATGCATTTTATGCATTGGTAAAAGCACTATGATGAAAAGTGTGATATGTTTTCAGGTATCTCCTATACTAATAGAGCCACATGCTCACCGGTTTGCCACATGATGTAGGCCTATGGACTGAACAAGAAACCACCAAAAATTTTAACCAGTCATCGTTCTCACAACACTGAGGACCAGTCATTCGAAATGACTTCTCCATGCATTTTATGCATTGGTAAAAGCACTATGATGAAAAGTGTGATATGTTTTCAGGTATCTCCTATAGTAATAGAGCCACATGCTCACCGGTTTGCCACATGATGTAGGCCTATGGACTGAACAAGAAACCACCAAAAATTTTAACCAGTCATCGTTCTCACAACACTGAGGACCAGTCATTCGAAATGACTTCTCCATGCATTTTATGCATTGGTAAAAGCACTATGATGAAAAGTGTGATATGTTTTCAGGTATCTCCTATACTAATAGAGCCACATGCTCACCGGTTTGCCACATGATGTAGGCCTATGGACTGAACAAGAAACCACCAAAAATTTTAACCAGTCATCGTTCTCACAACACTGAGGACCAGTCATTCGAAATGACTTCTCCATGCATTTTATGCATTGGTTAAAGCACTATGATGAAAAGTGTGATATGTTTTCAGGTATCTCCTATACTAATAGAGCCACATGCTCACCGGTTTGCCACATGATGTAGGCCCACGGACTGAACAAGAAACCACCAAAAATTTTAACCAGTCATCGTTCTCACAACACTGAGGACCAGTCATTCGAAATTACTTCTCCATGCATTTTATGCATTGGTAAAAGCACTATGATGAAAAGTGTGATATGTTTTCAGGTATCTCCTATACTAATAGAGTCACATGCTCACCGGTTTGCCACATGATGTAGGCCCATGGACTGAACAAGAAACCACCAAAAATTTTAACCAGTCATCGTTCTCACAACACTGAGGACCAGTCATTCGAATTGACTTCTCCATGCATTTTATGCATTGGTAAAAGCACTATGATGAAAAGTGTGATATGTTTTCAGGTATCTCCTATACTAATAGAGCCACATGCTCACCGGTTTGCCACATGATGTAGGCCTATGGACTGAACAAGAAAACACCAAAAATTTTAACCAGTCATCGTTCTCACAACACTGAGGACCAGTCATTCGAAATGACTTCTCCATGCATTTTATGCATTGGTAAAAGCACTATGATGAAAAGTGTGATATGTTTTCAGGTATCTCCTATAGTAATAGAGCCACATGCTCACCGGTTTGCCACATGATGTAGGCCTATGGACTGAACAAGAAACCACCAAAAATTTTAACCAGTCATCGTTCTCACAACACTGAGGACCAGTCATTCGAAATGACTTCTCCATGCATTTTATGCATTGGTAAAAGCACTATGATGAAAAGTGTGATATGTTTTCAGGTATCTCCTATACTAATAGAGCCACATGCTCACCGGTTTGCCACATGATGTAGGCCTATGGACTGAACAAGAAACCACCAAAAATTTTAACCAGTCATCGTTCTCACAACACTGAGGACCAGTCATTCGAAATGACTTCTCCATGCATTTTATGCATTGGTAAAAGCACTATGATGAAAAGTGTGATATGTTTTCAGGTATCTCCTATACTAATAGAGCCACATGCTCACCGGTTTGCCACATGATGTAGGCCCATGGACTGAACAAGAAACCACCAAAAATTTTAACCAGTCATCGTTCTCACAACACTGAGGACCAGTCATTTGAAATTACTTCTCCATGCATTTTATGCATTGGTAAAAGCACTATGATGAAAAGTGTGATATGTTTTCAGGTATCTCCTATACTAATAGAGTCACATGCTCACCGGTTTGCCACATGATGTAGGCCCATGGACTGAACAAGAAACCACCAAAAATTTTAACCAGTCATCGTTCTCACAACACTGAGGACCAGTCATTCGAATTGACTTCTCCATGCATTTTATGCATTGGTAAAAGCACTATGATGAAAAGTGTGATATGTTTTCAGGTATCTCCTATACTAATAGAGCCACATGCTCACCGGTTTGCCACATGATGTAGGCCTATGGACTGAACAAGAAACCACCAAAATTTTAACCAGTCATCGTTCTCACAACACTGAGGACCAGTCATTCGAAATGACTTCTCCATGCATTTTATGCATTGGTAAAAGCACTATGATGAAAAGTGTGATATGTTTTCAGGTATCTCCTATACTAATAGAGCCACATGCTCACCGGTTTGCCACATGATGTAGGCCTATGGACTGAACAAGAAACCACCAAAAATTTTAACCAGTCATCGTTCTCACAACACTGAGGACCAGTCATTCGAAATGACTTCTCCATGCATTTTATGCATTGGTAAAAGCACTATGATGAAAAGTGTGATATGTTTTCAGGTATCTCCTATACTAATAGAGCCACATTCTCACCGGTTTGCCACATGATGTAGGCCTATGGACTGAACAAGAAACCACCAAAAATTTTAACCAGTCATCGTTCTCACAACACTGAGGACCAGTCATTCGAAATGACTTCTCCATGCATTTTCTGCATTGGTAAAAGCACTATGATGAAAAGTGTGATATGTTTTCAGGTATCTCCTATACTAATAGAGCCACATGCTCACCGGTTTGCCACATGATGTAGGCCTATGGACTGAACAAGAAACCACCAAAAATTTTAACCAGTCATCGTTCTCACAACACTGAGGACCAGTCATTCGAAATGACTTCTCCATGCATTTTATGCATTGGTAAAAGCACTATGATGAAAAGTGTGATATGTTTTCAGGTATCTCCTATACTAATAGAGCCACATGCTCACCGGTTTGCCACATGATGTAGGCCTATGGACTGAACAAGAAACCACCAAAAATTTTAACCAGTCATCGTTCTCACAACACTGAGGACCAGTCATTCGAAATGACTTCTCCATGCATTTTATGCATTGGTAAAAGCACTATGATGAAAAGTGTGATATGTTTTCAGGTATCTCCTATACTAATAGAGCCACATGCTTACCGGTTTGCCACATGATGTAGGCCTATGGACTGAACAAGAAACCACCAAAAATTTTAACCAGTCATCGTTCTCACAACACTGAGGACCAGTCATTCGAAATGACTTCTCCATGCATTTTATGCATTGGTAAAAGCACTATGATGAAAAGTGTGATATGTTTTCAGGTATCTCCTATACTAATAGAGCCACATGCTCACCGGTTTGCCACATGATGTAGGCCTATGGACTGAACAAGAAACCACCAAAATTTTAACCAGTCATCGTTCTCACAACACTGAGGACCAGTCATTCGAAATGACTTCTCCATGCATTTTATGCATTGGTAAAAGCACTATGATGAAAAGTGTGATATGTTTTCAGGTATCTCCTATACTAATAGAGCCACATGCTCACCGGTTTGCCACATGATGTAGGCCTATGGACTGAACAAGAAACCACCAAAAATTTTAACCAGTCATCGTTCTCACAACACTGAGGACCAGTCATTCGAAATGACTTCTCCATGCATTTTATGCATTGGTAAAAGCACTATGATGAAAAGTGTGATATGTTTTCAGGTATCTCCTATAGTAATAGAGCCACATGCTCACCGGTTTGCCACATGATGTAGGCCTATGGACTGAACAAGAAACCACCAAAAATTTTAACCAGTCATCGTTCTCACAACACTGAGGACCAGTCATTCGAAATGACTTCTCCATGCATTTTATGCATTGGTAAAAGCACTATGATGAAAAGTGTGATATGTTTTCAGGTATCTCCTATACTAATAGAGCCACATGCTCACCGGTTTGCCACATGATGTAGGCCTATGGACTGAACAAGAAACCACCAAAAATTTTAACCAGTCATCGTTCTCACAACACTGAGGACCAGTCATTCGAAATGACTTCTCCATGCATTTTATGCATTGGTAAAAGCACTATGATGAAAAGTGTGATATGTTTTCAGGTATCTCCTATACTAATAGAGCCACATGCTCACCGGATTGCCACATGATGTAGGCCCACGGACTGAACAAGAAACCACCAAAAATTTTAACCAGTCATCGTTCTCACAACACTGAGGACCAGTCATTCGAAATTACTTCTCCATGCATTTTATGCATTGGTAAAAGCACTATGATGAAAAGTGTGATATGTTTTCAGGTATCTCCTATACTAATAGAGTCACATGCTCACCGGTTTGCCACATGATGTAGGCCCATGGACTGAACAAGAAACCACCAAAAATTTTAACCAGTCATCGTTCTCACAACACTGAGGACCAGTCATTCGAATTGACTTCTCCATGCATTTTATGCATTGGTAAAAGCACTATGATGAAAAGTGTGATATGTTTTCAGGTATCTCCTATACTAATAGAGCCACATGCTCACCGGTTTGCCACATGATGTAGGCCTATGGACTGAACAAGAAAACACCAAAAATTTTAACCAGTCATCGTTCTCACAACACTGAGGACCAGTCATTCGAAATGACTTCTCCATGCATTTTATGCATTGGTAAAAGCACTATGATGAAAAGTGTGATATGTTTTCAGGTATCTCCTATAGTAATAGAGCCACATGCTCACCGGTTTGCCACATGATGTAGGCCTATGGACTGAACAAGAAACCACCAAAAATTTTAACCAGTCATCGTTCTCACAACACTGAGGACCAGTCATTCGAAATGACTTCTCCATGCATTTTATGCATTGGTAAAAGCACTATGATGAAAAGTGTGATATGTTTTCAGGTATCTCCTATACTAATAGAGCCACATGCTCACCGGTTTGCCACATGATGTAGGCCTATGGACTGAACAAGAAACCACCAAAAATTTTAACCAGTCATCGTTCTCACAACACTGAGGACCAGTCATTCGAAATGACTCCTCCATGCATTTTATGCATTGGTAAAAGCACTATGATGAAAAGTGTGATATGTTTTCAGGTATCTCCTATACTAATAGAGCCACATGCTCACCGGTTTGCCACATGATGTAGGCCCATGGACTGAACAAGAAACCACCAAAAATTTTAACCAGTCATCGTTCTCACAACACTGAGGACCAGTCATTCGAAATTACTTCTCCATGCATTTTATGCATTGGTAAAAGCACTATGATGAAAAGTGTGATATGTTTTCAGGTATCTCCTATACTAATAGAGTCACATGCTCACCGGTTTGCCACATGATGTAGGCCCATGGACTGAACAAGAAACCACCAAAAATTTTAACCAGTCATCGTTCTCACAACACTGAGGACCAGTCATTCGAATTGACTTCTCCATGCATTTTATGCATTGGTAAAAGCACTATGATGAAAAGTGTGATATGTTTTCAGGTATCTCCTATACTAATAGAGCCACATGCTCACCGGTTTGCCACATGATGTAGGCCTATGGACTGAACAAGAAACCACCAAAAATTTTAACCAGTCATCGTTCTCACAACACTGAGGACCAGTCATTCGAAATGACTTCTCCATGCATTTTATGCATTGGTAAAAGCACTATGATGAAAAGTGTGATATGTTTTCAGGTATCTCCTATACTAATAGAGCCACATGCTCACCGGTTTGCCACATGATGTAGGCCTATGGACTGAACAAGAAACCACCAAAAATTTTAACCAGTCATCGTTCTCACAACACTGAGGACCAGTCATTCGAAATGACTTCTCCATGCATTTTATGCATTGGTAAAAGCACTATGATGAAAAGTGTGATATGTTTTCAGGTATCTCCTATACTAATAGAGCCACATGCTTACCGGTTTGCCACATGATGTAGGCCTATGGACTGAACAAGAAACCACCAAAAATTTTAACCAGTCATCGTTCTCACAACACTGAGGACCAGTCATTCGAAATGACTTCTCCATGCATTTTATGCATTGGTAAAAGCACTATGATGAAAAGTGTGATATGTTTTCAGGTATCTCCTATACTAATAGAGCCACATGCTCACCGGTTTGCCACATGATGTAGGCCTATGGACTGAACAAGAAACCACCAAAAATTTTAACCAGTCATCGTACTCACAACACTGAGGACCAGTCATTCGAAATGACTTGTCCATGCATTTTATGCATTGGTAAAAGCACTATGATGAAAAGTGTGATATGTTTTCAGGTATCTCCTATACTAATAGAGCCACATGCTCACCGGTTTGCCACATGATGTAGGCCTATGGACTGAACAAGAAACCACCAAAAATTTTAACCAGTCATCGTTCTCACAACACTGAGGACCAGTCATTCGAAATGACTTCTCCATGCATTTTATGCATTGGTAAAAGCACTATGATGAAAAGTGTGATATGTTTTCAGGTATCTCCTATACTAATAGAGCCACATGCTCACCGGTTTGCCACATGATGTAGGCCTATGGACTGAACAAGAAACCACCAAAAATTTTAACCAGTCATCGTTCTCACAACACTGAGGACCAGTCATTCGAAATGACTTCTCCATGCATTTTATGCATTGGTAAAAGCACTATGATGAAAAGTGTGATATGTTTTCAGGTATCTCCTATACTAATAGAGCCACATGCTCACCGGTTTGCCACATGATGTAGGCCTATGGACTGAACAAGAAACCACCAAAAATTTTAACCAGTCATCGTTCTCACAACACTGAGGACCAGTCATTCGAAATGACTTCTCCATGCATTTTATGCATTGGTTAAAGCACTATGATGAAAAGTGTGATATGTTTTCAGGTATCTCCTATACTAATAGAGCCACATGCTCACCGGTTTGCCACATGATGTAGGCCTATGGACTGAACAAGAAACCACCAAAAATTTTAACCAGTCATCGTTCTCACAACACTGAGGACCAGTCATTCGAAATGACTTCTCAATGCATTTTATGCATTGGTAAAAGCACTATGATGAAAAGTGTGATATGTTTTCAGGTATCTCCTATACTAATCGAGCCACATGCTCACCGGTTTGCCACATGATGTAGGCCCATGGACTGAACAAGAAACCACCAAAAATTTTAACCAGTCATCGTTCTCACAACACTGAGGACCAGTCATTCGAAATGACTTCTCCATGCATTTTATGCATTGGTAAAAGCACTATGATGAAAAGTGTGATATGTTTTCAGGTATCTCCTATACTAATAGAGCCACATGCTCACCGGTTTGCCACATGATGTAGGCCTATGGACTGAACAAGAAACCACCAAAATTTTAACCAGTCATCGTTCTCACAACACTGAGGACCAGTCATTCGAAATGACTTCTCCATGCATTTTATGCATTGGTAAAAGCACTATGATGAAAAGTGTGATATGTTTTCAGGTATCTCCTATACTAATAGAGCCACATGCTCACCGGTTTGCCACATGATGTAGGCCTATGGACTGAACAAGAAACCACCAAAAATTTTAACCAGTCATCGTTCTCACAACACTGAGGACCAGTCATTCGAAATGACTTCTCCATGCATTTTATGCATTGGTAAAAGCACTATGATAAAAAGTGTGATATGTTTTCAGGTATCTCCTATACTAATTGAGCCACATGCTCACCGGTTTGCCACATGATGTAGGCCTATGGACTGAACAAGAAACCACCAAAAATTTTAACCAGTCATCGTTCTCACAACACTGAGGACCAGTCATTCGAAATGACTTCTCCATGCATTTTATGCATTGGTAAAAGCACTATGATGAAAAGTGTGATATGTTTTCAGGTATCTCCTATACTAATAGAGCCACATTCTCACCGGTTTGCCACATGATGTAGGCCTATGGACTGAACAAGAAACCACCAAAAATTTTAACCAGTCATCGTTCTCACAACACTGAGGACCAGTCATTCGAAATGACTTCTCCATGCATTTTCTGCATTGGTAAAAGCACTATGATGAAAAGTGTGATATGTTTTCAGGTATCTCCTATACTAATAGAGCCACATGCTCACCGGTTTGCCACATGATGTAGGCCTATGGACTGAACAAGAAACCACCAAAAATTTTAACCAGTCATCGTTCTCACAACACTGAGGACCAGTCATTCGAAATGACTTCTCCATGCATTTTATGCATTGGTAAAAGCACTATGATGAAAAGTGTGATATGTTTTCAGGTATCTCCTATACTAATAGAGCCACATGCTCACCGGTTTGCCACATGATGTAGGCCTATGGACTGAACAAGAAACCACCAAAAATTTTAACCAGTCATCGTTCTCACAACACTGAGGACCTGTCATTCGAAATGACTTCTCCATGCATTTTATGCATTGGTAAAAGCACTATGATGAAAAGTGTGATATGTTTTCAGGTATCTCCTATACTAATAGAGCCACATGCTTACCGGTTTGCCACATGATGTAGGCCTATGGACTGAACAAGAAACCACCAAAAATTTTAACCAGTCATCGTTCTCACAACACTGAGGACCAGTCATTCGAAATGACTTCTCCATGCATTTTATGCATTGGTAAAAGCACTATGATGAAAAGTGTGATATGTTTTCAGGTATCTCCTATACTAATAGAGCCACATGCTCACCGGTTTGCCACATGATGTAGGCCTATGGACTGAACAAGAAACCACCAAAAATTTTAACCAGTCATCGTACTCACAACACTGAGGACCAGTCATTCGAAATGACTTGTCCATGCATTTTATGCATTGGTAAAAGCACTATGATGAAAAGTGTGATATGTTTTCAGGTATCTCCTATACTAATAGAGCCACATGCTCACCGGTTTGCCACATGATGTAGGCCTATGGACTGAACAAGAAACCACCAAAAATTTTAACCAGTCATCGTTCTCACAACACTGAGGACCAGTCATTCAAAATGACTTCTCCATGCATTTTATGCATTGGTAAAAGCACTATGATGAAAAGTGTGATATGTTTTCAGGTATCTCCTATACTAATAGAGCCACATGCTCACCGGTTTGCCACATGATGTAGGCCTATGGACTGAACAAGAAACCACCAAAAATTTTAACCAGTCATCGTTCTCACAACACTGAGGACCAGTCATTCGAAATGACTTCTCCATGCATTTTATGCATTGGTAAAAGCACTATGATGAAAAGTGTGATATGTTTTCAGGTATCTCCTATACTAATAGAGCCACATGCTCACCGGTTTGCCACATGATGTAGGCCTATGGACTGAACAAGAAACCACCAAAAATTTTAACCAGTCATCGTTCTCACAACACTGAGGACCAGTCATTCGAAATGACTTCTCCATGCATTTTATGCATTGGTAAAAGCACTATGATGAAAAGTGTGATATGTTTTCAGGTATCTCCTATACTAATAGAGCCACATGCTCACCGGTTTGCCACATGATGTAGGCCTATGGACTGAACAAGAAACCACCAAAAATTTTAACCAGTCATCGTTCTCACAACACTGAGGACCAGTCATTCGAAATGACTTCTCCATGCATTTTATGCATTGGTAAAAGCACTATGATGAAAAGTGTCATATGTTTTCAGGTATCTCCTATACTAATAGAGCCACATGCTCACCGGTTTGCCACATGATGTAGGCCTATGGACTGAACAAGAAACCACCAAAAATTTTAACCAGTCATCGTTCTCACAACACTGAGGACCAGTCATTCGAAATGACTTCTCCATGCATTTTATGCATTGGTTAAAGCACTATGATGAAAAGTGTGATATGTTTTCAGGTATCTCCTATACTAATAGAGCCACATGCTCACCGGTTTGCCACATGATGTAGGCCTATGGACTGAACAAGAAACCACCAAAAATTTTAACCAGTCATCGTTCTCACAACACTGAGGACCAGTCATTCGAAATGACTTCTCAATGCATTTTATGCATTGGTAAAAGCACTATGATGAAAAGTGTGATATGTTTTCAGGTATCTCCTATACTAATCGAGCCACATGCTCACCGGTTTGCCACATGATGTAGGCCCATGGACTGAACAAGAAACCACCAAAAATTTTAACCAGTCATCGTTCTCACATCACTGAGGACCAGTCATTCGAAATGACTTCTCCATGCATTTTATGCATTGGTAAAAGCACTATGATGAAAAGTGTGATATGTTTTCAGGTATCTCCTATACTAATAGAGCCACATGCTCACCGGTTTGCCACATGATGTAGGCCTATGGACTGAACAAGAAACCACCAAAATTTTAACCAGTCATCGTTCTCACAACACTGAGGACCAGTCATTCGAAATGACTTCTCCATGCATTTTATGCATTGGTAAAAGCACTATGATGAAAAGTGTGATATGTTTTCAGGTATCTCCTATACTAATAGAGCCACGTGCTCACCGGTTTGCCACATGATGTAGGCCTATGGACTGAACAAGAAACCACCAAAAATTTTAACCAGTCATCGTTCTCACAACACTGAGGACCAGTCATTCGAAATGACTTCTCCATGCATTTTATGCATTGGTAAAAGCACTATGATGAAAAGTGTGATATGTTTTCAGGTATCTCCTATACTAATTGAGCCACATGCTCACCGGTTTGCCACATGATGTAGGCCTATGGACTGAACAAGAAACCACCAAAAATTTTAACCAGTCATCGTTCTCACAACACTGAGGACCAGTCATTCGAAATGACTTCTCCATGCATTTTATGCATTGGTAAAAGCACTATGATGAAAAGTGTGATATGTTTTCAGGTATCTCCTATACTAATAGAGCCACATTCTCACCGGTTTGCCACATGATGTAGGCCTATGGACTGAACAAGAAACCACCAAAAATTTTAACCAGTCATCGTTCTCACAACACTGAGGACCAGTCATTCGAAATGACTTCTCCATGCATTTTCTGCATTGGTAAAAGCACTATAATGAAAAGTGTGATATGTTTTCAGGTATCTCCTATACTAATAGAGCCACATGCTCACCGGTTTGCCACATGATGTAGGCCTATGGACTGAACAAGAAACCACCAAAAATTTTAACCAGTCATCGTTCTCACAACACTGAGGACCAGTCATTCGAAATGACTTCTCCATGCATTTTATGCATTGGTAAAAGCACTATGATGAAAAGTGTGATATGTTTTCAGGTATCTCCTATACTAATAGAGCCACATGCTCACCGGTTTGCCACATGATGTAGGCCCATGGACTGAACAAGAAACCACCAAAAATTTTAACCAGTCATCGTTCTCACATCACTGAGGACCAGTCATTCGAAATGACTTCTCCATGCATTTTATGCATTGGTAAAAGCACTATGATGAAAAGTGTGATATGTTTTCAGGTATCTCCTATACTAATAGAGCCACATGCTCACCGGTTTGCCACATGATGTAGGCCTATGGACTGAACAAGAAACCACCAAAATTTTAACCAGTCATCGTTCTCACAACACTGAGGACCAGTCATTCGAAATGACTTCTCCATGCATTTTATGCATTGGTAAAAGCACTATGATGAAAAGTGTGATATGTTTTCAGGTATCTCCTATACTAATAGAGCCACGTGCTCACCGGTTTGCCACATGATGTAGGCCTATGGACTGAACAAGAAACCACCAAAAATTTTAACCAGTCATCGTTCTCACAACACTGAGGACCAGTCATTCGAAATGACTTCTCCATGCATTTTATGCATTGGTAAAAGCACTATGATGAAAAGTGTGATATGTTTTCAGGTATCTCCTATACTAATTGAGCCACATGCTCACCGGTTTGCCACATGATGTAGGCCTATGGACTGAACAAGAAACCACCAAAAATTTTAACCAGTCATCGTTCTCACAACACTGAGGACCAGTCATTCGAAATGACTTCTCCATGCATTTTATGCATTGGTAAAAGCACTATGATGAAAAGTGTGATATGTTTTCAGGTATCTCCTATACTAATAGAGCCACATTCTCACCGGTTTGCCACATGATGTAGGCCTATGGACTGAACAAGAAACCACCAAAAATTTTAACCAGTCATCGTTCTCACAACACTGAGGACCAGTCATTCGAAATGACTTCTCCATGCATTTTCTGCATTGGTAAAAGCACTATAATGAAAAGTGTGATATGTTTTCAGGTATCTCCTATACTAATAGAGCCACATGCTCACCGGTTTGCCACATGATGTAGGCCTATGGACTGAACAAGAAACCACCAAAAATTTTAACCAGTCATCGTTCTCACAACACTGAGGACCAGTCATTCGAAATGACTTCTCCATGCATTTTATGCATTGGTAAAAGCACTATGATGAAAAGTGTGATATGTTTTCAGGTATCTCCTATACTAATAGAGCCACATGCTCACCGGTTTGCCACATGATGTAGGCCTATGGACTGAACAAGAAACCACCAAAAATTTTAACCAGTCATCGTTCTCACAACACTGAGGACCAGTCATTCGAAATGACTTCTCCATGCATTTTATGCATTGGTAAAAGCACTATGATGAAAAGTGTGATATGTTTTCAGGTATCTCCTATACTAATAGAGCCACATGCTTACCGGTTTGCCACATGATGTAGGCCTATGGACTGAACAAGAAACCACCAAAAATTTTAACCAGTCATCGTTCTCACAACACTGAGGACCAGTCATTCGAAATGACTTCTCCATGCATTTTATGCATTGGTAAAAGCACTATGATGAAAAGTGTGATATGTTTTCAGGTATCTCCTATACTAATAGAGCCACATGCTCACCGGTTTGCCACATGATGTAGGCCTATGGACTGAACAAGAAACCACCAAAAATTTTAACCAGTCATCGTACTCACAACACTGAGGACCAGTCATTCGAAATGACTTCTCCATGCATTTTATGCATTGGTAAAAGCACTATGATGAAAAGTGTGATATGTTTTCAGGTATCTCCTATACTAATAGAGCCACATGCTCACCGGTTTGCCACATGATGTAGGCCTATGGACTGAACAAGAAACCACCAAAAATTTTAACCAGTCATCGTTCTCACAACACTGAGGACCAGTCATTCAAAATGACTTCTCCATGCATTTTATGCATTGGTAAAAGCACTATGATGAAAAGTGTGATATGTTTTCAGGTATCTCCTATACTAATAGAGCCACATGCTCACCGGTTTGCCACATGATGTAGGCCTATGGACTGAACAAGAAACCACCAAAAATTTTAACCAGTCATCGTTCTCACAACACTGAGGACCAGTCATTCGAAATGACTTCTCCATGCATTTTATGCATTGGTAAAAGCACTATGATGAAAAGTGTGATATGTTTTCAGGTATCTCCTATACTAATAGAGCCACATGCTCACCGGTTTGCCACATGATGTAGGCCTATGGACTGAACAAGAAACCACCAAAAATTTTAACCAGTCATCGTTCTCACAACACTGAGGACCAGTCATTCGAAATGACTTCTCCATGCATTTTATGCATTGGTAAAAGCACTATGATGAAAAGTGTGATATGTTTTCAGGTATCTCCTATACTAATAGAGCCACATGCTCACCGGTTTGCCACATGATGTAGGCCTATGGACTGAACAAGAAACCACCAAAAATTTTAACCAGTCATCGTTCTCACAACACTGAGGACCAGTCATTCGAAATGACTTCTCCATGCATTTTATGCATTGGTAGAAGCACTATGATGAAAAGTGTGATATGTTTTCAGGTATCTCCTATACTAATAGAGCCACATGCTCACCGGTTTGCCACATGATGTAGGCCTATGGACTGAACAAGAAACCACCAAAAATTTTAACCAGTCATCGTTCTCACAACACTGAGGACCAGTCATTCGAAATGACTTCTCCATGCATTTTATGCATTGGTTAAAGCACTATGATGAAAAGTGTGATATGTTTTCAGGTATCTCCTATACTAATAGAGCCACATGCTCACCGGTTTGCCACATGATGTAGGCCTATGGACTGAACAAGAAACCACCAAAAATTTTAACCAGTCATCGTTCTCACAACACTGAGGACCAGTCATTCGAAATGACTTCTCAATGCATTTTATGCATTGGTAAAAGCACTATGATAAAAAGTGTGATATGTTTTCAGGTATCTCCTATACTAATCGAGCCACATGCTCACCGGTTTGCCACATGATGTAGGCCCATGGACTGAACAAGAAACCACCAAAAATTTTAACCAGTCATCGTTCTCACAACACTGAGGACCAGTCATTCGAAATGACTTCTCCATGCAATTTATGCATTGGTAAAAGCACTATGATGAAAAGTGTGATATGTTTTCAGGTATCTCCTATACTAATAGAGCCACATGCTCACCGGTTTGCCACATGATGTAGGCCCATGGACTGAACAAGAAACCACCAAAAATTTTAACCAGTCATCGTTCTCACAACACTGAGGACCAGTCATTCGAAATGACTTCTCCATGCATTTTATGCATTGGTAAAAGCACTATGATGAAAAGTGTGATATGTTTTCAGGTATCTCCTATACTAATAGAGCCACATGCTCACCGGTTTGCCACATGATGTAGGCCTATGGACTGAACAAGAAACCACCAAAAATTTTAACCAGTCATCGTTCTCACAACACTGAGGACCAGTCATTCGAAATGACTTCTCCATGCATTTTATGCATTGGTAAAAGCACTATGATGAAAAGTGTGATATGTTTTCAGGTATCTCCTATACTAATAGAGCCACATGCTCACCGGTTTGCCACATGATGTAGGCCTATGGACTGAACAAGAAACCACCAAAAATTTTAACCAGTCATCGTTCTCACAACACTGAGGACCAGTCATTCGAAATGACTTCTCCATGCATTTTATGCATTGGTAAAAGCACTATGATGAAAAGTGTGATATGTTTTCAGGTATCTCCTATACTAATAGAGCCACATGCTCACCGGTTTGCCACATGATGTAGGCCTATGGACTGAACAAGAAACCACCAAAAATTTTAACCAGTCATCGTTCTCACAACACTGAGGACCAGTCATTCGAAATGACTTCTCCATGCATTTTATGCATTGGTAAAAGCACTATGATGAAAAGTGTGATATGCTTTCAGGTATCTCCTATACTAATAGAGCCACATGCTCACCGGTTTGCCACATGATGTAGGCCTATGGACTGAACAAGAAACCACCAAAAATTTTAACCAGTCATCGTTCTCACAACACTGAGGACCAGTCATTCGAAATGACTTCTCCATGCATTTTATGCATTGGTAAAAGCACTATGATGAAAAGTGTGATATGTTTTCAGGTATCTCCTATACTAATAGAGCCACATGCTCACCTGTTTGCCACATGATGTAGGCCTATGGACTGAACAAGAAACCACCAAAAATTTTAACCAGTCATCGTTCTCACAACACTGAGGACCAGTCATTCGAAATGACTTCTCCATGCATTTTATGCATTGGTAAAAGCACTATGATGAAAAGTGTGATATGTTTTCAGGTATCTCCTATACTAATAGAGCCACATGCTCACCGGTTTGCCACATGATGTAGGCCTATGGACTGAACAAGAAACCACCAAAAATTTTAACCAGTCATCGTTCTCACAACACTGAGGACCAGTCATTCAAGATGACTTCTCCATGCATTTTATGCATTGGTAAAAGCACTATGATGAAAAGTGTGATATGTTTTCAGGTATCTCCTATACTAATAGAGCCACATGCTCACCGGTTTGCCACATGATGTAGGCCTATGGACTGAACAAGAAACCACCAAAAATTTTAACCAGTCATCGTTCTCACAACACTGAGGACCAGTCATTCGAAATGACTACTCCATGCATTTTATGCATTGGTAAAAGCACTATGATGAAAAGTGTGATATGTTTTCAGGTATCTCCTATACTAATAGAGCCACATGCTCACCGGTTTGCCACATGATGTAGGCCTATGGACTGAACAAGAAACCACCAAAAATTTTAACCAGTCATCGTTCTCACAACACTGAGGACCAGTCATTCGAAATGACTTCTCCATGCAT
Organism: Ranitomeya imitator; assembly: GCF_032444005.1. Taxonomy (NCBI): domain Eukaryota; kingdom Metazoa; phylum Chordata; class Amphibia; order Anura; family Dendrobatidae; genus Ranitomeya; species Ranitomeya imitator. The sequence goes on along the minus strand of NW_027193888.1, from coordinate 42,657 downwards.
TTTATGCATTGGTAAAAGCACTATGATGAAAAGTGTGATATGTTTTCAGGTATCTCCTATAGTAATAGAGCCACATGCTCACCGGTTTGCCACATGATGTAGGCCTATGGACTGAACAAGAAACCACCAAAAATTTTAACCAGTCATCGTTCTCACAACACTGAGGACCAGTCATTCGAAATGACTTCTCCATGCATTTTATGCATTGGTAAAAGCACTATGATGAAAAGTGTGATATGTTTTCAGGTATCTCCTATACTAATAGAGCCACATGCTCACCGGTTTGCCACATGATGTAGGCCTATGGACTGAACAAGAAACCACCAAAAATTTTAACCAGTCATCGTTCTCACAACACTGAGGACCAGACATTCAAAATGACTTCTCCATGCATTTTATGCATTGGTAAAAGCACTATGATGAAAAGTGTGACATGTTTTCAGGTATCTCCTATACTAATAGAGCCACATGCTCACCGGTTTGCCACATGATGTAGGCCTATGGACTGAACAAGAAACCACCAAAAATTTTAACCAGTCATCGTTCTCACAACACTGAGGACCAGTCATTCGAAATGACTTCTCCATGCATTTTATGCATTGGTAAAAGCACTATGATGAAAAGTGTGATATGTTTTCAGGTATCTCCTATACTAATAGAGCCACATGCTCACCGGTTTGCCACATGATGTAGGCCTATGGACTGAACAAGAAACCACCAAAAATTTTAACCAGTCATCGTTCTCACAACACTGAGGACCAGTCATTCGAAATGACTTCTCCATGCATTTTATGCATTGGTTAAAGCACTATGATGAAAAGTGTGATATGTTTTCAGGTATCTCCTATAGTAATAGAGCCACATGCTCACCGGTTTGCCACATGATGTAGGCCTATGGACTGAACAAGAAACCACCAAAAATTTTAACCAGTCATCGTTCTCACAACACTGAGGACCAGTCATTCGAAATGACTTCTCCATGCATTTTATGCATTGGTAAAAGCACTATGATGAAAAGTGTGATATGTTTTCAGGTATCTCCTATACTAATAGAGCCACATGCTCACCGGTTTGCCACATGATGTAGGCCTATGGACTGAACATGAAACCACCAAAAATTTTAACCAGTCATCGTTCTCACAACACTGAGGACCAGTCATTCGAAATGACTTCTCCATGCATTTTATGCATTGGTAAAAGCACTATGATGAAAAGTGTGATATGTTTTCAGGTATCTCCTATACTAATAGAGCCACATGCTCACCGGTTTGCCACATGATGTAGGCCTATGGACTGAACAAGAAACCACCAAAAATTTTAACCAGTCATCGTTCTCACAACACTGAGGACCAGTCATTCGAAATGACTTCTCCATGCATTTTATGCATTGGTAAAAGCACTATGATGAAAAGTGTGATATGTTTTCAGGTATCTCCTATACTAATAGAGCCACATGCTCACCGGTTTGCCACATGATGTAGGCCTATGGACTGAACAAGAAACCACCAAAAATTTTAACCAGTCATCGTTCTCACAACACTGAGGACCAGTCATTCGAAATGACTTCTCCATGCATTTTATGCATTGGTAAAAGCACTATGATGAAAAGTGTGATATGTTTTCAGGTATCTCCTATACTAATAGAGCCACATGCTCACCGGTTTGCCACATGATGTAGGCCTATGGACTGAACAAGAAACCACCAAAAATTTTAACCAGTCATCGTTCTCACAACACTGAGGACCAGTCATTCGAAATGACTTCTCCATGCATTTTATGCATTGGTAAAAGCACTATGATGAAAAGTGTGATATGTTTTCAGGTATCTCCTATACTAATAGAGCCACATGCTCACCGGTTTGCCACATGATGTAGGCCTATGGACTGAACATGAAACCACCAAAAATTTTAACCAGTCATCGTTCTCACAACACTGAGGACCAGTCATTCGAAATGACTTCTCCATGCATTTTATGCATTGGTAAAAGCACTATGATGAAAAGTGTGATATGTTTTCATGTATCTCCTATACTAATAGAGCCACATGCTCACCGGTTTGCCACATGATGTAGGCCTATGGACTGAACAAGAAACCACCAAAAATTTTAACTAGTCATCGTTCTCACAACACTGAGGACCAGTCATTCGAAATGACTTCTCCATGCATTTTATGCATTGGTAAAAGCACTATGATGAAAAGTGTGATATGTTTTCAGGTATCTCCTATACTAATAGAGCCACATGCTCACCGGTTTGCCACATGATGTAGGCCCATGGACTGAACATTAAACCACCAAAAATTTTAACCAGTCATCGTTCTCACAACACTGAGGACCAGTCATTCGAAATGACTTCTCCATGCATTTTATGCATTGGTAAAAGCACTATGATGAAAAGTGTGATATGTTTTCAGGTATCTCCTATACTAATAGAGCCACATGCTCACCGGTTTGCCACATGATGTAGGCCTATGGACTGAACAAGAAACCACCAAAAATTTTAACCAGTCATCGTTCTCACAACACTGAGGACCAGTCATTCGAAATGACTTCTCCATGCATTTTATGCATTGGTAAAAGCACTATGATGAAAAGTGTGATATGTTTTCAGGTATCTCCTATACTAATAGAGCCACATGCTCACCGGTTTGCCACATGATGTAGGCCTATGGACTGAACAAGAAACCACCAAAAATTTTAACCAGTCATCGTTCTCACAACACTGAGGACCAGTCATTCGAAATGACTTCACCATGCATTTTATGCATTGGTAAAAGCACTATGATGAAAAGTGTGATATGTTTTCAGGTATCTCCTATACTAATAGAGCCACATGCTCACCGGTTTGCCACATGATGTAGGCCTATGGACTGAAGAAGAAACCACCAAAAATTTTAATCAGTCATCGTTCTCACAACACTGAGGACCAGTCATTCGAAATGACTTGTCCATGCATTTTATGCATTGGTAAAAGCACTATGATGAAAAGTGTGATATGTTTTCAGGTATCTCCTATACTAATAGAGCCACATGCTCACCGGTTTGCCACATGATGTAGGCCTATGAACTGAACAAGAAACCACCAAAAATTTTAACCAGTCATCGTTCTCACAACACTGAGGACCAGTCATTCGAAATGACTTCTCCATGCATTTTATGTATTGGTAAAAGCACTATGATGAAAAGTGTGATATGTTTTCAGGTATCTCCTATACTAATAGAGCCACATGCTCACCGGTTTGCCACATGATGTAGGCCTATGGACTGAACAAGAAACCACCAAAAATATTAACCAGTCATCGTTCTCACAACACTGAGGACCAGTCATTCGAAATGACTTCTCCATGCATTTTATGCATTGGTAAAAGCACTATGATGAAAAGTGTGATATGTTTTCAGGTATCTCCTATACTAATAGAGCCACATGCTCACCGGTTTGCCACATGATGTAGGCCTATGGACTGAACAAGAAACCACCAAAAATTTTAACCAGTCATCGTTCTCACAACACTGAGGACCAGTCATTCAAAATGACTTCTCCATGCATTTTATGCATTGGTAAAAGCACTATGATGAAAAGTGTGATATGTTTTCAGGTATCTCCTATACTAATAGAGCCACATGCTCACCGGTTTGCCACATGATGTAGGCCTATGGACTGAACAAGAAACCACCAAAAATTTTAACCAGTCATCGTTCTCACAACACTGAGGACCAGTCATTCGAAATGACTTCTCCATGCATTTTATGCATTGGTAAAAGCACTATGATGAAAAGTGTGATATGTTTTCAGGTATCTCCTATACTAATAGAGCCACATGCTCACCGGTTTGCCACATGATGTAGGCCTATGGACTGAACAAGAAACCACCAAAAATTTTAACCAGTCATCGTTCTCACAACACTGAGGACCAGTCATTCGAAATGACTTCTCCATGCATTTTATGCATTGGTTAAAGCACTATGATGAAAAGTGTGATATGTTTTCAGGTATCTCCTATACTAATAGAGCCACATGCTCACCGGTTTGCCACATGATGTAGGCCTATGGACTGAACAAGAAACCACCAAAAATTTTAACCAGTCATCGTTCTCACAACACTGAGGACCAGTCATTCGAAATGACTTCTCAATGCATTTTATGCATTGGTAAAAGCACTATGATGAAAAGTGTGATATGTTTTCAGGTATCTCCTATACTAATCGAGCCACATGCTCACCGGTTTGCCACATGATGTAGGCCCATGGACTGAACAAGAAACCACCAAAAATTTTAACCAGTCATCGTTCTCACAACACTGAGGACCAGTCATTCGAAATGACTTCTCCATGCAATTTATGCATTGGTAAAAGCACTATGATGAAAAGTGTGATATGTTTTCAGGTATCTCCTATACTAATAGAGCCACATGCTCACCGGTTTGCCACATGATGTAGGCCCATGGACTGAACAAGAAACCACCAAAAATTTTAACCAGTCATCGTTCTCACAACACTGAGGACCAGTCATTCGAAATGACTTCTCCATACATTTTATGCATTGGTAAAAGCACTATGATGAAAAGTGTGATATGTTTTCAGGTATCTCCTATACTAATAGAGCCACATGCTCACCGGTTTGCCACATGATGTAGGCCTATGGACTGAACAAGAAACCACCAAAAATTTTAACCAGTCATCGTTCTCACAACACTGAGGACCAGTCATTCGAAATGACTTCTCCATGCATTTTATGCATTGGTAAAAGCACTATGATGAAAAGTGTGATATGTTTTCAGGTATCTCCTATACTAATAGAGCCACATGCTCACCGGTTTGCCACATGATGTAGGCCTATGGACTGAACAAGAAACCACCAAAAATTTTAACCAGTCATCATTCTCACAACACTGAGGACCAGTCATTCGAAATGACTTCTCCATGCATTTTATGCATTGGTAAAAGCACTATGATGAAAAGTGTGATATGTTTTCAGGTATCTCCTATACTAATAGAGCCACATGCTCACCGGTTTGCCACATGATGTAGGCCTATGGACTGAACAAGAAACCACCAAAAATTTTAACCAGTCATCGTTCTCACAACACTGAGGACCAGTCATTCGAAATGACTTCTCCATGCATTTTATGCATTGGTAAAAGCACTATGATGAAAAGTGTGATATGCTTTCAGGTATCTCCTATACTAATAGAGCCACATGCTCACCGGTTTGCCACATGATGTAGGCCTATGGACTGAACAAGAAACCACCAAAAATTTTAACCAGTCATCGTTCTCACAACACTGAGGACCAGTCATTCGAAATGACTTCTCCATGCATTTTATGCATTGGTAAAAGCACTATGATGAAAAGTGTGATATGTTTTCAGGTATCTCCTATACTAATAGAGCCACATGCTCACCTGTTTGCCACATGATGTAGGCCTATGGACTGAACAAGAAACCACCAAAAATTTTAACCAGTCATCGTTCTCACAACACTGAGGACCAGTCATTCGAAATGACTTCTCCATGCATTTTATGCATTGGTAAAAGCACTATGATGAAAAGTGTGATATGTTTTCAGGTATCTCCTATACTAATAGAGCCACATGCTCACCGGTTTGCCACATGATGTAGGCCTATGGACTGAACAAGAAACCACCAAAAATTTTAACCAGTCATCGTTCTCACAACACTGAGGACCAGTCATTCAAAATGACTTCTCCATGCATTTTATGCATTGGTAAAAGCACTATGATGAAAAGTGTGATATGTTTTCAGGTATCTCCTATACTAATAGAGCCACATGCTCACCGGTTTGCCACATGATGTAGGCCTATGGACTGAACAAGAAACCACCAAAAATTTTAACCAGTCATCGTTCTCACAACACTGAGGACCAGTCATTCGAAATGACTTCTCCATGCATTTTATGCATTGGTAAAAGCACTATGATGAAAAGTGTGATATGTTTTCAGGTATCTCCTATACTAATAGAGCCACATGCTCACCGGTTTGCCACATGATGTAGGCCTATGGACTGAACAAGAAACCACCAAAAATTTTAACCAGTCATCGTTCTCACAACACTGAGGACCAGTCATTCGAAATGACTTCTCCATGCATTTTATGCATTGGTAAAAGCACTATGATGAAAAGTGTGATATGTTTTCAGGTATCTCCTATACTAATAGAGCCACATGCTCACCGGTTTGCCACATGATGTAGGCCTATGGACTGAACAAGAAACCACCAAAAATTTTAACCAGTCATCGTTCTCACAACACTGAGGACCAGTCATTCGAAATGACTTCTCCATGCATTTTATGCATTGGTAAAAGCACTATGATGAAAAGTGTGATATGTTTTCAGGTATCTCCTATACTAATAGAGCCACATGCTCACCGGTTTGCCACATGATGTAGGCCTATGGACTGAACAAGAAACCACCAAAAATTTTAACCAGTCATCGTACTCACAACACTGAGGACCAGTCATTCGAAATGACTTCTCCATGCATTTTATGCATTGGTAAAAGCACTATGATGAAAAGTGTGATATGTTTTCAGGTATCTCCTATACTAATAGAGCCACATGCTCACCGGTTTGCCACATGATGTAGGCCTATGGACTGAACAAGAAACCACCAAAAATTTTAACCAGTCATCGTTCTCACAACACTGAGGACCAGTCATTCGAAATGACTTCTCCATGCATTTTATGCATTGGTAAAAGCACTATGATGAAAAGTGTGATATGTTTTCAGGTATCTCCTATACTAATAGAGCCACATGCTCACCGGTTTGCCACATGATGTAGGCCTATGGACTGAACAAGAAACCACCAAAAATTTTAACCAGTCATCATTCTCACAACACTGAGGACCAGTCATTCGAAATGACTTCTCCATGCATTTTATGCATTGGTAAAAGCACTATGATGAAAAGTGTGATATGTTTTCAGGTATCTCCTATACTAATAGAGCCACATGCTCACCGGTTTGCCACATGATGTAGGCCTATGGACTGAACAAGAAACCACCAAAAATTTTAACCAGTCATCGTTCTCACAACACTGAGGACCAGTCATTCGAAATGACTTCTCCATGCATTTTATGCATTGGTAAAAGCACTATGATGAAAAGTGTGATATGTTTTCAGGTATCTCCTATACTAATAGAGCCACATGCTCACCGGTTTGCCACATGATGTAGGCCTATGGACTGAACAAGAAACCACCAAAAATTTTAACCAGTCATCGTTCTCACAACACTGAGGACCAGTCATTCGAAATGACTTCTCCATGCATTTTATGCATTGGTAAAAGCACTATGATGAAAAGTGTGATATGTTTTCAGGTATCTCCTATACTAATAGAGCCACATGCTCACCGGTTTGCCACATGATGTAGGCCTATGGACTGAACAAGAAACCACCAAAAATTTTAACCAGTCATCGTTCTCACAACACTGAGGACCAGTCATTCGAAATGACTTCTCCATGCATTTTATGCATTGGTAAAAGCACTATGATGAAAAGTGTGATATGTTTTCAGGTATCTCCTATACTAATAGAGCCACATGCTCACCGGTTTGCCACATGATGTAGGCCTATGGACTGAACATGAAACCACCAAAAATTTTAACCAGTCATCGTTCTCACAACACTGAGGACCAGTCATTCGAAATGACTTCTCCATGCATTTTATGCATTGGTAAAAGCACTATGATGAAAAGTGTGATATGTTTTCAGGTATCTCCTATACTAATAGAGCCACATGCTCACCGGTTTGCCACATGATGTAGGCCTATGGACTGAACAAGAAACCACCAAAAATTTTAACCAGTCATCGTTCTCACAACATTGAGGACCAGTCATTCGAAATGACTTCTCCATGCATTTTATGCATTGGTAAAAGCACTGTGATGAAAAGTGTGATATGTTTTCAGGTATCTCCTATACTAATAGAGCCACATGCTCACCGGTTTGCCACATGATGTAGGCCTATGGACTGAACAAGAAACCACCAAAAATTTTAACCAGTCATCGTTCTCACAACACTGAGGACCAGTCATTCGAAATGACTTCTCCATGCATTTTATGCATTGGTAAAAGCACTATGATGAAAAGTGTGATATGTTTTCAGGTATCTCCTATACTAATAGAGCCACATGCTCACCGGTTTGCCACATGATGTAGGCCCATGGACTGAACAAGAAACCACCAAAAATTTTAACCAGTCATCGTTCTCACAACACTGAGGACCAGTCATTCGAAATGACTTCTCCATGCATTTTATGCATTGGTAAAAGCACTATGATGAAAAGTGTGATATGTTTTCAGGTATCTCCTATACTAATAGAGCCACATGCTCACCGGTTTGCCACATGATGTAGGCCTATGGACTGAACAAGAAACCACCAAAATTTTAACCAGTCATCGTTCTCACAACACTGAGGACCAGTCATTCGAAATGACTTCTCCATGCATTTTATGCATTGGTAAAAGCACTATGATGAAAAGTGTGATATGTTTTCAGGTATCTCCTATACTAATAGAGCCACATGCTCACCGGTTTGCCACATGATGTAGGCCTATGGACTGAACAAGAAACCACCAAAAATTTTAACCAGTCATCGTTCTCACAACACTGAGGACCAGTCATTCGAAATGACTTCTCCATGCATTTTATGCATTGGTAAAAGCACTATGATGAAAAGTGTGATATGTTTTCAGGTATCTCCTATACTAATAGAGCCACATGCTCACCGGTTTGCCACATGATGTAGGCCTATGGACTGAACAAGAAACCACCAAAAATTTTAACCAGTCATCGTTCTCACAACACTGAGGACCAGTCATTCGAAATGACTTCTCCATGCATTTTATGCATTGGTAAAAGCACTATGATGAAAAGTGTGATATGTTTTCATGTATCTCCTATACTAATAGAGCCACATGCTCACCGGTTTGCCACATGATGTAGGCATATGGACTGAACAAGAAACCACCAAAAATTTTAACCAGTCATCGTTCTCACAACACTGAGGACCAGTCATTCGAAATGACTTCTCCATGCATTTTATGCATTGGTAAAAGCACTATGATGAAAAGTGTGATATGTTTTCAGGTATCTCCTATACTAATAGAGCCACATGCTCACCGGTTTGCCACATGATGTAGGCATATGGACTGAACAAGAAACCACCAAAAATTTTAACCAGTCATCGTTCTCACAACACTGAGGACCAGTCATTCGAAATGACTTCTCCATGCATTTTATGCATTGGTAAAAGCACTATGATGAAAAGTGTGATATGTTTTCAGGTATCTCCTATACTAATAGAGCCACATGCTCACCGGTTTACCACATGATGTAGGCCTATGGACTGAACAAGAAACCACCAAAAATTTTAACCAGTCATCGTTCTCACAACACTGAGGACCAGTCATTCGAAATGACTTCTCCATGCATTTTATGCATTGGTAAAAGCACTATGATGAAAAGTGTGATATGTTTTCAGGTATCTCCTATACTAATAGAGCAACATGCTCACCGGTTTGCCACATGATGTAGGCCCATGGACTGAACAAGAAACCACCAAAAATTTTAACCAGTCATCGTTCTCACAACACTGAGGACCAGTCATTCGAAATGACTTCTCCATGCATTTTATGCATTGGTAAAAGCACTATGATGAAAAGTGTGATATGTTTTCAGGTATCTCCTATACTAATAGAGCCACATGCTCACCGGTTTGCCACATGATGTAGGCCTATGGACTGAACAAGAAACCACCAAAAATTTTAACCAGTCATCGTTCTCACAACACTGAGGACCAGTCATTCGAAATGACTTCTCCATGCATTTTCTGCATTGGTAAAAGCACTATGATGAAAAGTGTGATATGTTTTCAGGTATCTCCTATACTAATAGAGCCACATGCTCACCGGTTTGCCACATGATGTAGGCCTATGGACTGAACAAGAAACCACCAAAAATTTTAACCAGTCATCGTTCTCACAACACTGAGGACCAGTCATTCGAAATGACTTCTCCATGCATTTTATGCATTGGTAAAAGCACTATGATGAAAAGTGTGATATGTTTTCAGGTATCTCCTATACTAATAGAGCCACATGCTCACCGGTTTGCCACATGATGTAGGCATATGGACTGAACAAGAAACCACCAAAAATTTTAACCAGTCATCGTTCTCACAACACTGAGGACCAGTCATTCGAAATGACTTCTCCATGCATTTTATGCATTGGTAAAAGCACTATGATGAAAAGTGTGATATGTTTTCAGGTATCTCCTATACTAATAGAGCCACATGCTCACCGGTTTGCCACATGATGTAGGCATATGGACTGAACAAGAAACCACCAAAAATTTTAACCAGTCATCGTTCTCACAACACTGAGGACCAGTCATTCGAAATGACTTCTCCATGCATTTTATGCATTGGTAAAAGCACTATGATGAAAAGTGTGATATGTTTTCAGGTATCTCCTATACTAATAGAGCCACATGCTCACCGGTTTGCCACATGATGTAGGCCTATGGACTGAACAAGAAACCACCAAAAATTTTAACCAGTCATCGTTCTCACAACACTGAGGACCAGTCATTCGAAATGACTTCTCCATGCATTTTATGCATTGGTAAAAGCACTATGATGAAAAGTGTGATATGTTTTCAGGTATCTCCTATACTAATAGAGCCACATGCTCACCGGTTTGCCACATGATGTAGGCCCATGGACTGAACAAGAAACCACCAAAAATTTTAACCAGTCATCGTTCTCACAACACTGAGGACCAGTCATTCGAAATGACTTCTCCATGCATTTTATGCATTGGTAAAAGCACTATGATGAAAAGTGTGATATGTTTTCAGGTATCTCCTATACTAATAGAGCCACATGCTCACCGGTTTGCCACATGATGTAGGCCTATGGACTGAACAAGAAACCACCAAAAATTTTAACCAGTCATCGTTCTCACAACACTGAGGACCAGTCATTCGAAATGACTTCTCCATGCATTTTATGCATTGGTAAAAGCACTATGATGAAAAGTGTGATATGTTTTCAGGTATCTCCTATACTAATAGAGCCACATGCTCACCGGTTTGCCACATGATGTAGGCCTATGGACTGAACAAGAAACCACCAAAAATTTTAACCAGTCATCGTTCTCACAACACTGAGGACCAGTCATTCGAAATGACTTCTCCATGCATTTTATGCATTGGTAAAAGCACTATGATGAAAAGTGTGATATGTTTTCAGGTATCTCCTATACTAATAGAGCCACATGCTCACCGGTTTGCCACATGATGTAGGCCTATGGACTGAACAAGAAACCACCAAAAATTTTAACCAGTCATCGTTCTCACAACACTGAGGACCAGTCATTCGAAATGACTTCTCCATGCATTTTATGCATTGGTAAAAGCACTATGATGAAAAGTGTGATATACTTTCAGGTATCTCCTATACTAATAGAGCCACATGCTCACCGGTTTGCCACATGATGTAGGCCTATGGACTGAACAAGAAACCACCAAAAATTTTAACCAGTCATCGTTCTCACAACACTGAGGACCAGTCATTCGAAATGACTTCTCCATGCATTTTATGCATTGGTAAAAGCACTGTGATGAAAAGTGTGATATGTTTTCAGGTATCTCCTATACTAATAGAGCCACATGCTCACCGGTTTGCCACATGATGTAGGCCTATGGACTGAACAAGAAACCACCAAAAATTTTAACCAGTCATCGTTCTCACAACACTGAGGACCAGTCATTCGAAATGACTTCTCCATGCATTTTATGCATTGGTAAAAGCACTATGATGAAAAGTGTGATATGTTTTCAGGTATCTCCTATACTAATAGAGCCACATGCTCACGGGTTTGCCACATGATGTAGGCCTATGGACTGAACAAGAAACCACCAAAAATTTTAACCAGTCATCGTTCTCACAACACTGAGGACCAGTCATTCGAAATGACTTCTCCATGCATTTTATGCATTGGTGAAAGCACTATGATGAAAAGTGTTAAATGTTTTCAGTTATCTCCTATACTAATAGAGCCACATGCTCACCGGTTTGCCACATGATGTAGGCCTATGGACTGAACAAGAAACCACCAAAAATTTTAACCAGTCATCGTTCTCACAACACTGAGGACCAGTCATTCGAAATGACTTCTCCATGCATTTTATGCATTGGTAAAAGCACTATGATGAAAAGTGTGATATGTTTTCAGGTATCTCCTATACTAATAGAGTCACATGCTCACCGGTTTGCCACATGATGTAGGCCCATGGACTGAACAAGAAACCACCAAAAATTTTAACCAGTCATCGTTCTCACAACACTGAGGACCAGTCATTCGAAATGACTTCTCCATGCATTTTATGCATTGGTGAAAGCACTATGATGAAAAGTGTTATATGTTTTCAGTTATCTCCTATACTAATAGAGCCACATGCTCACCGGTTTGCCACATGATGTAGGCCCATGGACTGAACAAGAAACCACCAAAAATTTTAACCAGTCATCGTTCTCACAACACTGAGGACCAGTCATTCGAAATGACTTCTCCATGCATTTTATGCATTGGTAAAAGCACTATGATGAAAAGTGTGATATGTTTTCAGGTATCTCCTATACTAATAGAGTCACATGCTCACCGGTTTGCCACATGATGTAGGCCCATGGACTGAACAAGAAACCACCAAAAATTTTAACCAGTCATCGTTCTCACAACACTGAGGACCAGTCATTCGAAATGACTTCTCCATGCATTTTATGCATTGGTGAAAGCACTATGATGAAAAGTGTTATATGTTTTCAGTTATCTCCTATACTAATAGAGCCACATGCTCACCGGTTTGCCACATGATGTAGGCCCATGGACTGAACAAGAAACCACCAAAAATTTTAACCAGTCATCGTTCTCACAACACTGAGGACCAGTCATTCGAAATGACTTCTCCATGCATTTTATGCATTGGTAAAAGCACTATGATGAAAAGTGTGATATGTTTTCAGGTATCTCCTATACTAATAGAGTCACATGCTCACCGGTTTGCCACATGATGTAGGCCCATGGACTGAACAAGAAACCACCAAAAATTTTAACCAGTCATCGTTCTCACAACACTGAGGACCAGTCATTCGAAATGACTTCTCCATGCATTTTATGCATTGGTAAAAGCACTATGATGAAAAGTGTGATATGTTTTCAGTTATCACCTATACTAATAGAGCCACATGCTCACCGGTTTGCCACATGATGTAGGCCCATGGACTGAACAAGAAACCACCAAAAATTTTAACCAGTCATCGTTCTCACAACACTGAGGACCAGTCATTCGAAATGACTTCTCCATGCATTTTATGCATTGGTAAAAGCACTATGATGAAAAGTGTGATATGTTTTCAGGTATCTCCTATACTAATAGAGTCACATGCTCACCGGTTTGCCACATGATGTAGGCCCATGGACTGAACAAGAAACCACCAAAAATTTTAACCAGTCATCGTTCTCACAACACTGAGGACCAGTCATTCGAATTGACTTCTCCATGCATTTTATGCATTGGTAAAAGCACTATGATGAAAAGTGTGATATGTTTTCAGGTATCTCCTATACTAATAGAGCCACATGCTCACCGGTTTGCCACATGATGTAGGCCTATGGACTGAACAAGAAACCACCAAAATTTTAACCAGTCATCGTTCTCACAACACTGAGGACCAGTCATTCGAAATGACTTCTCCATGCATTTTATGCATTGGTAAAAGCACTATGATGAAAAGTGTGATATGTTTTCAGGTATCTCCTATACTAATAGAGCCACATGCTCACCGGTTTGCCACATGATGTAGGCCTATGGACTGAACAAGAAACCACCAAAAATTTTAACCAGTCATCGTTCTCACAACACTGAGGACCAGTCATTCGAAATGACTTCTCCATGCATTTTCTGCATTGGTAAAAGCACTATGATGAAAAGTGTGATATGTTTTCAGGTATCTCCTATACTAATAGAGCCACATGCTCACCGGTTTGCCACATGATGTAGGCCTATGGACTGAACAAGAAACCACCAAAAATTTTAACCAGTCATCGTACTCACAACACTGAGGACCAGTCATTCGAAATGACTTGTCCATGCATTTTATGCATTGGTAAAAGCACTATGATGAAAAGTGTGTTATGTTTTCAGGTATCTCCTATACTAATAGAGCCACATGCTCACCGGTTTGCCACATGATGTAGGCCTATGGACTGAACAAGAAACCACCAAAAATTTTAACCAGTCATCGTTCTCACAACACTGAGGACCAGTCATTCAAAATGACTTCTCCATGCATTTTATGCATTGGTAAAAGCACTATGATGAAAAGTGTGATATGTTTTCAGGTATCTCCTATACTAATAGAGCCACATGCTCACCGGTTTGCCACATGATGTAGGCCTATGGACTGAACAAGAAACCACCAAAAATTTTAACCAGTCATCGTTCTCACAACACTGAGGACCAGTCATTCGAAATGACTTCTCCATGCATTTTATGCATTGGTAAAAGCACTATGATGAAAAGTGTGATATGTTTTCAGGTATCTCCTATACTAATAGAGCCACATGCTCACCGGTTTGCCACATGATGTAGGCCTATGGACTGAACAAGAAACCACCAAAAATTTTAACCAGTCATCGTTCTCACAACACTGAGGACCAGTCATTCGAAATGACTTCTCCATGCATTTTATGCATTGGTAAAAGCACTATGATGAAAAGTGTGATATGTTTTCAGGTATCTCCTATACTAATAGAGCCACATGCTCACCGGTTTGCCACATGATGTAGGCCTATGGACTGAACAAGAAACCACCAAAAATTTTAACCAGTCATCGTTCTCACAACACTGAGGACCAGTCATTCGAAATGACTTCTCCATGCATTTTATGCATTGGTAAAAGCACTATGATGAAAAGTGTGATGTTTTCAGGTATCTCCTATACTAATAGAGCCACATGCTCACCGGTTTGCCACATGATGTAGGCCTATGGACTGAACAAGAAACCACCAAAAATTTTAACCAGTCATCGTTCTCACAACACTGAGGACCAGTCATTCGAAATGACTTCTCCATGCATTTTATGCATTGGTAAAAGCACTATGATGAAAAGTGTGATATGTTTTCAGGTATCTCCTATACTAATAGTACCACATGCTCACCGGTTTGCCACATGATGTAGGCCTATGGACTGAACAAGAAACCACCAAAAATTTTAACCAGTCATCGTTCTCACAACACTGAGGACCAGTCATTCGAAATGACTTCTCCATGCATTTTATGCATTGGTAAAAGCACTATGATGAAAAGTGTGATATGTTTTCAGGTATCTCCTATACTAATAGAGCCACATGCTCACCGGTTTGCCACATGATGTAGGCCTATGGACTGAACAAGAAACCACCAAAAATTTTAACCACTCATCGTTCTCACAACACTGAGGACCAGTCATTCGAAATGACTTCTCCATGCATTTTATGCATTGGTAAAAGCACGATGATGAAAAGTGTGATATGTTTTCAGGTATCTCCTATACTAATAGAGCCACATGCTCACCGGTTTGCCACATGATGTAGGCCTATGGACTGAACAAGAAACCACCAAAAATTTTAACCAGTCATCGTACTCACAACACTGAGGACCAGTCATTCGAAATGACTTGTCCATGCATTTTATGCATTGGTAAAAGCACTATGATGAAAAGTGTGATATGTTTTCAGGTATCTCCTATACTAATAGAGCCACATGCTCACCGGTTTGCCACATGATGTAGGCCTATGGACTGAACAAGAAACCACCAAAAATTTTAACCAGTCATCGTTCTCACAACACTGAGGACCAGTCATTCAAAATGACTTCTCCATGCATTTTATGCATTGGTAAAAGCACTATGATGAAAAGTGTGATATGTTTTCAGGTATCTCCTATACTAATAGAGCCACATGCTCACCGGTTTGCCACATGATGTAGGCCTATGGACTGAACAAGAAACCACCAAAAATTTTAACCAGTCATCGTTCTCACAACACTGAGGACCAGTCATTCGAAATGACTTCTCCATGCATTTTATGCATTGGTAAAAGCACTATGATGAAAAGTGTGATATGTTTTCAGGTATCTCCTATACTAATAGAGCCACATGCTCACCGGTTTGCCACATGATGTAGGCCTATGGACTGAACAAGAAACCACCAAAAATTTTAACCAGTCATCGTTCTCACAACACTGAGGACCAGTCATTCGAAATGACTTCTCCATGCATTTTATGCATTGGTAAAAGCACTATGATGAAAAGTGTGATATGTTTTCAGGTATCTCCTATACTAATAGAGCCACATGCTCACCGGTTTGCCACATGATGTAGGCCTATGGACTGAACAAGAAACCACCAAAAATTTTAACCAGTCATCGTTCTCACAACACTGAGGACCAGTCATTCGAAATGACTTCTCCATGCATTTTATGCATTGGTAAAAGCACTATGATGAAAAGTGTGATATGTTTTCAGGTATCTCCTATACTAATAGAGCCACATGCTCACCGGTTTGCCACATGATGTAGGCCTATGGACTGAACAAGAAACCACCAAAAATTTTAACCAGTCATCGTTCTCACAACACTGAGGACCAGTCATTCGAAATGACTTCTCCATGCATTTTATGCATTGGTAAAAGCACTATGATGAAAAGTGTGATATGTTTTCAGGTATCTCCTATACTAATAGTACCACATGCTCACCGGTTTGCCACATGATGTAGGCCTATGGACTGAACAAGAAACCACCAAAAATTTTAACCAGTCATCGTTCTCACAACACTGAGGACCAGTCATTCGAAATGACTTCTCCATGCATTTTATGCATTGGTAAAAGCACTATGATGAAAAGTGTGATATGTTTTCAGGTATCTCCTATACTAATAGAGCCACATGCTCACCGGTTTGCCACATGATGTAGGCCTATGGACTGAACAAGAAACCACCAAAAATTTTAACCACTCATTGTTCTCACAACACTGAGGACCAGTCATTCGAAATGACTTCTCCATGCATTTTATGCATTGGTAAAAGCACGATGATGAAAAGTGTGATATGTTTTCAGGTATCTCCTATACTAATAGAGCCACATGCTCACCGGTTTGCCACATGATGTAGGCCTATGGACTGAACAAGAAACCACCAAAAATTTTAACCAGTCATCGTTCTCACAACACTGAGGACCAGTCATTCGAAATGACTTCTCCATGCATTTTATGCATTGGTAAAAGCACTATGATGAAAAGTGTGATATGTTTTCAGGTATCTCCTATACTAATAGAGCCACATGCTCACCGGTTTGCCACATGATGTAGGCCTATGGACTGAACAAGAAACCACCAAAAATTTTAACCAGTCATCGTTCTCACAACACTGAGGACCAGTCATTCGAAATGACTTCTCCATGCATTTTATGCATTGGTAAAAGCACTATGATGAAAAGTGTGATATGTTTTCAGGTATCTCCTATACTAATAGAGCCACATGCTCACCGGTTTGCCACATGATGTAGGCCTATCGACTGAACAAGAAACCACCAAAAATTTTAACCAGTCATCGTTCTCACAACACTGAGGACCAGTCATTCGAAATGACTTCTCCATGCATTTTATGCATTGGTAAAAGCACTATGATGAAAAGTGTGATATGTTTTCAGGTATCTCCTATACTAATAGAGCCACATGCTCACTGGTTTGCCACATGATGTAGGCCTATGGACTGAACAAGAAACCACCAAAAATTTTAACCAGTCATCGTTCTCACAACACTGAGGACCAGTCATTCGAAATGACTTCTCCATGCATTTTATGCATTGGTAAAAGCACTATGATGAAAAGTGTGATATGTTTTCAGGTATCTCCTATACTAATAGAGCCACATGCTCACCGGTTTGTCACATGATGTAGGCCTATGGACTGAACAAGAAACCACCAAAAATTTTAACCAGTCATCGTTCTCACAACACTGAGGACCAGTCATTCGAAATGACTTCTCCATGCATTTTATGCATTGGTAAAAGCACTATGATGAAAAGTGTGATATGTTTTCAGGTATCTCCTATACTAATAGAGCCACATGCTCACCGGTTTGCCACATGATGTAGGCCTATGGACTGAACAAGAAACCACCAAAAATATTAACCAGTCATCGTTCTCACAACACTGAGGACCAGTCATTCGAAATGACTTCTCCATGCATTTTATGCATTGGTTAAAGCACTATGATGAAAAGTGTGATATGTTTTCAGGTATCTCCTATACTAATAGAGCCACACGCTCACCGGTTTGCCACATGATGTAGGCCTATGGACTGAACAAGAAACCACCAAAAATTTTAACCAGTCATCGTTCTCACAACACTGAGGACCAGTCATTCGAAATGACTTCTCAATGCATTTTATGCATTGGTAAAAGCACTATGATGAAAAGTGTGATATGTTTTCAGGTATCTCCTATACTAATAGAGCCACATGCTCACCGGTTTGCCACATGATGTAGGCCTATGGACTGAACAAGAAACCACCAAAAATTTTAACCAGTCATCGTTCTCACAACACTGAGGACCAGTCATTCGAAATGACTTCTCCATGCATTTTATGCATTGGTAAAAGCACTATGATGAAAAGTGTGATATGTTTTCAGGTATCTCCTATACTAATAGTACCACATGCTCACCGGTTTGCCACATGATGTAGGCCTATGGACTGAACAAGAAACCACCAAAAATTTTAACCAGTCATCGTTCTCACAACACTGAGGACCAGTCATTCGAAATGACTTCTCCATGCATTTTATGCATTGGTAAAAGCACTATGATGAAAAGTGTGATATGTTTTCAGGTATCTCCTATACTAATAGAGCCACATGCTCACCGGTTTGCCACATGATTTAGGCCTATGGACTGAACAAGAAACCACCAAAAATTTTAACCACTCATTGTTCTCACAACACTGAGGACCAGTCATTCGAAATGACTTCTCCATGCATTTTATGCATTGGTAAAAGCACGATGATGAAAAGTGTGATATGTTTTCAGGTATCTCCTATACTAATAGAGCCACATGCTCACCGGTTTGCCACATGATGTAGGCCTATGGACTGAACAAGAAACCACCAAAAATTTTAACCAGTCATCGTTCTCACAACACTGAGGACCAGTCATTCGAAATGACTTCTCCATGCATTTTATGCATTGGTAAAAGCACTATGATGAAAAGTGTGATATGTTTTCAGGTATCTCCTATACTAATAGAGCCACATGCTCACCGGTTTGCCACATGATGTAGGCCTATCGACTGAACAAGAAACCACCAAAAATTTTAACCAGTCATCGTTCTCACAACACTGAGGACCAGTCATTCGAAATGACTTCTCCATGCATTTTATGCATTGGTAAAAGCACTATGATGAAAAGTGTGATATGTTTTCAGGTATCTCCTATACTAATAGAGCCACATGCTCACCGGTTTGCCACATGATGTAGGCCTATCGACTGAACAAGAAACCACCAAAAATTTTAACCAGTCATCGTTCTCACAACACTGAGGACCAGTCATTCGAAATGACTTCTCCATGCATTTTATGCATTGGTAAAAGCACTATGATGAAAAGTGTGATATGTTTTCAGGTATCTCCTATACTAATAGAGCCACATGCTCACCGGTTTGTCACATGATGTAGGCCTATGGACTGAACAAGAAACCACCAAAAATTTTAACCAGTCATCGTTATCACAACACTGAGGACCAGTCATTCGAAATGACTTCTCCATGCATTTTATGCATTGGTAAAAGCACTATGATGAAAAGTGTGATATGTTTTCAGGTATCTCCTATACTAATAGAGCCACATGCTCACCGGTTTGCCACATGATGTAGGCCTATGGACTGAACAAGAAACCACCAAAAATATTAACCAGTCATCGTTCTCACAACACTGAGGACCAGTCATTCGAAATGACTTCTCCATGCATTTTATGCATTGGTTAAAGCACTATGATGAAAAGTGTGATATGTTTTCAGGTATCTCCTATACTAATAGAGCCACACGCTCACCGGTTTGCCACATGATGTAGGCCTATGGACTGAACAAGAAACCACCAAAAATTTTAACCAGTCATCGTTCTCACAACACTGAGGACCAGTCATTCGAAATGACTTCTCAGTGCATTTTATGCATTGGTAAAAGCACTATGATGAAAAGTGTGATATGTTTTCAGGTATCTCCTATACTAATAGAGCCACATGCTCACCGGTTTGCCACATGATGTAGGCCTATGGACTGAACAAGAAACCACCAAAAATTTTAACCAGTCATCGTTCTCACAACACTGAGGACCAGTCATTCGAAATGACTTCTCCATGCAATTTATGCATTGGTAAAAGCACTATGATGAAAAGTGTGATATGTTTTCAGGTATCTCCTATACTAATAGAGCCACATGCTCACCGGTTTGCCACATGATGTAGGCCCATGGACTGAACAAGAAACCACCAAAAATTTTAACCAGTCATCGTTCTCACAACACTGAGGACCAGTCATTCGAAATGACTTCTCCATGCATTTTATGCATTGGTAAAAGCACTATGATGAAAAGTGTGATATGTTTTCAGGTATCTCCTATACTAATAGAGCCACATGCTCACCGGTTTGCCACATGATGTAGGCCTATGGACTGAACAAGAAACCACCAAAAATTTTAACCAGTCATCGTTCTCACAACACTGAGGACCAGTCATTCGAAATGACTTCTCCATGCATTTTATGCATTGGTAAAAGCACTATGATGAAAAGTGTGATATGTTTTCAGGTATCTCCTATACTAATAGAGCCACATGCTCACCGGTTTGCCACATGATGTAGGCCTATGGACTGAACAAGAAACCACCAACAATTTTAACCAGTCATCGTTCTCACAACACTGAGGACCAGTCATTCGAAATGACTTCTCCATGCATTTTATGCATTGGTAAAAGCACTATGATGAAAAGTGTGATATGTTTTCAGGTATCTCCTATACTAATAGAGCCACATGCTCACCGGTTTGCCACATGATGTAGGCCTATGGACTGAACAAGAAACCACCAAAAATTTTAACCAGTCATCGTTCTCACAACACTGAGGACCAGTCATTCGAAATGACTTCTCCATGCATTTTATGCATTGGTAAAAGCACTATGATGAAAAGTGTGATATGCTTTCAGGTACCTCCTATACTAATAGAGCCACATGCTCACCGGTTTGCCACATGATGTAGGCCTATGGACTGAACAAGAAACCACCAAAAATTTTAACCAGTCATCGTTCTCACAACACTGAGGACCAGTCATTCGAAATGACTTCTCCATGCATTTTATGCATTGGTAAAAGCACTATGATGAAAAGTGTGATATGTTTTCAGGTATCTCCTATACTAATAGAGCCACATGCTCACCGGTTTGCCACATGATGTAGGCCTATGGACTGAACAAGAAACCACCAAAAATTTTAACCCGTCATCGTTCTCACAACACTGAGGACCAGTCATTCGAAATGACTTCTCCATGCATTTTATGCATTGGTAAAAGCACTATGATGAAAAGTGTGATATGTTTTCAGGTATCTCCTATACTAATAGAGCCACATGCTCACCGGTTTGCCACATGATGTAGGCCTATGGACTGAACAAGAAACCACCAAAAATTTTAACCAGTCATCGTTCTCACAACACTGAGGACCAGTCATTCAAAATGACTTCTCCATGCATTTTATGCATTGGTAAAAGCACTATGATGAAAAGTGTGATATGTTTTCAGGTATCTCCTATACTAATAGAGCCACATGCTCACCGGTTTGCCACATGATGTAGGCCTATGGACTGAACAAGAAACCACCAAAAATTTTAACCAGTCATCGTTCTCACAACACTGAGGACCAGTCATTCGAAATGACTTCTCCATGCATTTTATGCATTGGTAAAAGCACTATGATGAAAAGTGTGATATGTTTTCAGGTATCTCCTATACTAATAGAGCCACATGCTCACCGGTTTGCCACATGATGTAGGCCTATGGACTGAACAAGAAACCACCAAAAATTTTAACCAGTCATCGTTCTCACAACACTGAGGACCAGTCATTCGAAATGACTTCTCCATGCGTTTTATGCATTGGTAAAAGCACTATGATGAAAAGTGTGATATGTTTTCAGGTATCTCCTATACTAATAGAGCCACATGCTCACCGGTTTGCCACATGATGTAGGCCTATGGACTGAACAAGAAACCACCAAAAATTTTAACCAGTCATCGTTCTCACAACACTGAGGACCAGTCATTCGAAATGACTTCTCCATGCATTTTATGCATTGGTAAAAGCACTATGATGAAAAGTGTGATATGTTTTCAGGTATCTCCTATAGTAATAGAGCCACATGCTCACCGGTTTGCCACATGATGTTGGCCTATGGACTGAACAAGAAACCACCAAAAATTTTAACCAGTCATCGTTCTCACAACACTGAGGACCAGTCATTCGAAATGACTTCTCCATGCATTTTATGCATTGGTAAAAGCACTATGATGAAAAGTGTGATATGTTTTCAGGTATCTCCTATACTAATAGAGCCACATGCTCACCGGTTTGCCACATGATGTAGGCCTATGGACTGAACAAGAAACCACCAAAAATTTTAACCAGTCATCGTACTCACAACACTGAGGACCAGTCATTCGAAATGACTTCTCCATGCATTTTATGCATTGGTAAAAGCACTATGATGAAAAGTGTGATATGTTTTCAGGTATCTCCTATACTAATAGAGCCACATGCTCACCGGTTTGCCACATGATGTAGGCCTATGGACTGAACAAGAAACCACCAAAAATTTTAACCAGTCATCGTTCTCACAACACTGAGGACCAGTCATTCGAAATGACTTCTCCATGCATTTTATGCATTGGTAAAAGCACTATGATGAAAAGTGTGATATGTTTTCAGGTATCTCCTATACTAATAGAGCCACATGCTCACCGGTTTGCCACATGATGTAGGCCTATGGACTGAACAAGAAACCACCAAAAATTTTAACCAGTCATCGTTCTCACAACACTGAGGACCAGTCATTCGAAATGACTTCTCCATGCATTTTATGCATTGGTAAAAGCACTATGATGAAAAGTGTGATATGTTTTCAGGTATCTCCTATACTAATAGAGCCACATGCTCACCGGTTTGCCACATGATGTAGGCCTATGGACTGAACAAGAAACCACCAAAAATTTTAACCAGTCATCGTTCTCACAACACTGAGGACCAGTCATTCAAAATGACTTCTCCATGCATTTTATGCATTGGTAAAAGCACTATGATGAAAAGTGTGATATGTTTTCAGGTATCTCCTATACTAATAGAGCCACATGCTCACCGGTTTGCCACATGATGTAGGCCTATGGACTGAACAAGAAACCACCAAAAATTTTAACCAGTCATCGTTCTCACAACACTGAGGACCAGTCATTCGAAATGACTTCTCCATGCATTTTATGCATTGGTAAAAGCACTATGATGAAAAGTGTGATATGTTTTCAGTTATCACCTATACTAATAGAGCCACATGCTCACCGGTTTGCCACATGATGTAGGCCCATGGACTGAACAAGAAACCACCAAAAATTTTAACCAGTCATCGTTCTCACAACACTGAGGACCAGTCATTCGAAATGACTTCTCCATGCATTTTATGCATTGGTAAAAGCACTATGATGAAAAGTGTGATATGTTTTCAGGTATCTCCTATACTAATAGAGCCACATGCTCACCGGTTTGCCACATGATGTAGGCCTATGGACTGAACAAGAAACCACCAAAAATTTTAACCAGTCATCGTTCTCACAACACTGAGGACCAGTCATTCGAAATGACTTCTCCATGCATTTTATGCATTGGTAAAAGCACTATGATGAAAAGTGTGATATGTTTTCAGGTATCTCCTATACTAATAGAGCCACATGCTCACCGGTTTGCCACATGATGTAGGCCTATGGACTGAACAAGAAACCACCAAAAATTTTAACCAGTCATCGTTCTCACAACACTGAGGACCAGTCATTCAAAATGACTTCTCCATGCATTTTATGCATTGGTAAAAGCACTATGATGAAAAGTGTGATATGTTTTCAGGTATCTCCTATACTAATAGAGCCACATGCTCACCGGTTTGCCACATGATGTAGGCCTATGGACTGAACAAGAAACCACCAAAAATTTTAACCAGTCATCGTTCTCACAACACTGAGGACCAGTCATTCGAAATGACTTCTCCATGCATTTTATGCATTGGTAAAAGCACTATGATGAAAAGTGTGATATGTTTTCAGTTATCACCTATACTAATAGAGCCACATGCTCACCGGTTTGCCACATGATGTAGGCCCATGGACTGAACAAGAAACCACCAAAAATTTTAACCAGTCATCGTTCTCACAACACTGAGGACCAGTCATTCGAAATGACTTCTCCATGCATTTTATGCATTGGTAAAAGCACTATGATGAAAAGTGTGATATGTTTTCAGGTATCTCCTATACTAATAGAGTCACATGCTCACCGGTTTGCCACATGATGTAGGCCCATGGACTGAACAAGAAACCACCAAAAATTTTAACCAGTCATCGTTCTCACAACACTGAGGACCAGTCATTCGAATTGACTTCTCCATGCATTTTATGCATTGGTAAAAGCACTATGATGAAAAGTGTGATATGTTTTCAGGTATCTCCTATACTAATAGAGCCACATGCTCACCGGTTTGCCACATGATGTAGGCCTATGGACTGAACAAGAAACCACCAAAATTTTAACCAGTCATCGTTCTCACAACACTGAGGACCAGTCATTCGAAATGACTTCTCCATGCATTTTATGCATTGGTAAAAGCACTATGATGAAAAGTGTGATATGTTTTCAGGTATCTCCTATACTAATAGAGCCACATGCTCACCGGTTTGCCACATGATGTAGGCCTATGGACTGAACAAGAAACCACCAAAAATTTTAACCAGTCATCGTTCTCACAACACTGAGGACCAGTCATTCGAAATGACTTCTCCATGCATTTTCTGCATTGGTAAAAGCACTATGATGAAAAGTGTGATATGTTTTCAGGTATCTCCTATACTAATAGAGCCACATGCTCACCGGTTTGCCACATGATGTAGGCCTATGGACTGAACAAGAAACCACCAAAAATTTTAACCAGTCATCGTACTCACAACACTGAGGACCAGTCATTCGAAATGACTTGTCCATGCATTTTATGCATTGGTAAAAGCACTATGATGAAAAGTGTGTTATGTTTTCAGGTATCTCCTATACTAATAGAGCCACATGCTCACCGGTTTGCCACATGATGTAGGCCTATGGACTGAACAAGAAACCACCAAAAATTTTAACCAGTCATCGTTCTCACAACACTGAGGACCAGTCATTCAAAATGACTTCTCCATGCATTTTATGCATTGGTAAAAGCACTATGATGAAAAGTGTGATATGTTTTCAGGTATCTCCTATACTAATAGAGCCACATGCTCACCGGTTTGCCACATGATGTAGGCCTATGGACTGAACAAGAAACCACCAAAAATTTTAACCAGTCATCGTTCTCACAACACTGAGGACCAGTCATTCGAAATGACTTCTCCATGCATTTTATGCATTGGTAAAAGCACTATGATGAAAAGTGTGATATGTTTTCAGGTATCTCCTATACTAATAGAGCCACATGCTCACCGGTTTGCCACATGATGTAGGCCTATGGACTGAACAAGAAACCACCAAAAATTTTAACCAGTCATCGTTCTCACAACACTGAGGACCAGTCATTCGAAATGACTTCTCCATGCATTTTATGCATTGGTAAAAGCACTATGATGAAAAGTGTGATATGTTTTCAGGTATCTCCTATACTAATAGAGCCACATGCTCACCGGTTTGCCACATGATGTAGGCCTATGGACTGAACAAGAAACCACCAAAAATTTTAACCAGTCATCGTTCTCACAACACTGAGGACCAGTCATTCGAAATGACTTCTCCATGCATTTTATGCATTGGTAAAAGCACTATGATGAAAAGTGTGATGTTTTCAGGTATCTCCTATACTAATAGAGCCACATGCTCACCGGTTTGCCACATGATGTAGGCCTATGGACTGAACAAGAAACCACCAAAAATTTTAACCAGTCATCGTTCTCACAACACTGAGGACCAGTCATTCGAAATGACTTCTCCATGCATTTTATGCATTGGTAAAAGCACTATGATGAAAAGTGTGATATGTTTTCAGGTATCTCCTATACTAATAGAGCCACATGCTCACCGGTTTGCCACATGATGTAGGCCTATGGACTGAACAAGAAACCACCAAAAATTTTAACCAGTCATCGTTCTCACAACACTGAGGACCAGTCATTCGAAATGACTTCTCCATGCATTTTATGCATTGGTAAAAGCACTATGATGAAAAGTGTGATGTTTTCAGGTATCTCCTATACTAATAGAGCCACATGCTCACCGGTTTGCCACATGATGTAGGCCTATGGACTGAACAAGAAACCACCAAAAATTTTAACCAGTCATCGTTCTCACAACACTGAGGACCAGTCATTCGAAATGACTTCTCCATGCATTTTATGCATTGGTAAAAGCACTATGATGAAAAGTGTGATATGTTTTCAGGTATCTCCTATACTAATAGTACCACATACTCACCGGTTTGCCACATGATGTAGGCCTATGGACTGAACAAGAAACCACCAAAAATTTTAACCAGTCATCGTTCTCACAACACTGAGGACCAGTCATTCGAAATGACTTCTCCATGCATTTTATGCATTGGTAAAAGCACTATGATGAAAAGTGTGATATGTTTTCAGGTATCTCCTATACTAATAGAGCCACATGCTCACCGGTTTGCCACATGATGTAGGCCTATGGACTGAACAAGAAACCACCAAAAATTTTAACCACTCATCGTTCTCACAACACTGAGGACCAGTCATTCGAAATGACTTCTCCATGCATTTTATGCATTGGTAAAAGCACGATGATGAAAAGTGTGATATGTTTTCAGGTATCTCCTATACTAATAGAGCCACATGCTCACCGGTTTGCCACATGATGTAGGCCTATGGACTGAACAAGAAACCACCAAAAATTTTAACCAGTCATCGTTCTCACAACACTGAGGACCAGTCATTCGAAATGACTTCTCCATGCATTTTATGCATTGGTAAAAGCACTATGATGAAAAGTGTGATATGTTTTCAGGTATCTCCTATACTAATAGAGCCACATGCTCACCGGTTTGCCACATGATGTAGGCCTATGGACTGAACAAGAAACCACCAAAAATTTTAACCAGTCATCGTTCTCACAACACTGAGGACCAGTCATTCGAAATGACTTCTCCATGCATTTTCTGCATTGGTAAAAGCACTATGATGAAAAGTGTGATATGTTTTCAGGTATCTCCTATACTAATAGAGCCACATGCTCACCGGTTTGCCACATGATGTAGGCCTATGGACTGAACAAGAAACCACCAAAAATTTTAACCAGTCATCGTACTCACAACACTGAGGACCAGTCATTCGAAATGACTTGTCCATGCATTTTATGCATTGGTAAAAGCACTATGATGAAAAGTGTGATATGTTTTCAGGTATCTCCTATACTAATAGAGCCACATGCTCACCGGTTTGCCACATGATGTAGGCCTATGGACTGAACAAGAAACCACCAAAAATTTTAACCAGTCATCGTTCTCACAACACTGAGGACCAGTCATTCAAAATGACTTCTCCATGCATTTTATGCATTGGTAAAAGCACTATGATGAAAAGTGTGATATGTTTTCAGGTATCTCCTATACTAATAGAGCCACATGCTCACCGGTTTGCCACATGATGTAGGCCTATGGACTGAACAAGAAACCACCAAAAATTTTAACCAGTCATCGTTCTCACAACACTGAGGACCAGTCATTCGAAATGACTTCTCCATGCATTTTATGCATTGGTGAAAGCACTATGATGAAAAGTGTGATATGTTTTCAGGTATCTCCTATACTAATAGAGCCACATGCTCACCGGTTTGCCACATGATGTAGGCCTATGGACTGAACAAGAAACCACCAAAAATTTTAACCAGTCATCGTTCTCACAACACTGAGGACCAGTCATTCGAAATGACTTCTCCATGCATTTTATGCATTGGTAAAAGCACTATGATGAAAAGTGTGATATGTTTTCAGGTATCTCCTATACTAATAGAGCCACATGCTCACCGGTTTGCCACATGATGTAGGCCTATGGACTGAACAAGAAACCACCAAAAATTTTAACCAGTCATCGTTCTCACAACACTGAGGACCAGTCATTCGAAATGACTTCTCCATGCATTTTATGCATTGGTAAAAGCACTATGATGAAAAGTGTGATATGTTTTCAGGTATCTCCTATACTAATAGAGCCACATGCTCACCGGTTTGCCACATGATGTAGGCCTATGGACTGAACAAGAAACCACCAAAAATTTTAACCAGTCATCGTTCTCACAACACTGAGGACCAGTCATTCGAAATGACTTCTCCATGCATTTTATGCATTGGTAAAAGCACTATGATGAAAAGTGTGATATGTTTTCAGGTATCTCCTATACTAATAGTACCACATGCTCACCGGTTTGCCACATGATGTAGGCCTATGGACTGAACAAGAAACCACCAAAAATTTTAACCAGTCATCGTTCTCACAACACTGAGGACCAGTCATTCGAAATGACTTCTCCATGCATTTTATGCATTGGTAAAAGCACTATGATGAAAAGTGTGATATGTTTTCAGGTATCTCCTATACTAATAGAGCCACATGCTCACCGGTTTGCCACATGATGTAGGCCTATGGACTGAACAAGAAACCACCAAAAATTTTAACCAGTCATCGTTCTCACAACACTGAGGACCAGTCATTCGAAATGACTTCTCCATGCATTTTATGCATTGGTAAAAGCACTATTATGAAAAGTGTGATATGTTTTCAGGTATCTCCTATACTAATAGAGCCACATGCTCACCGGTTTGCCACATGATGTAGGCCTATCGACTTGAACAAGAAACCACCAAAAATTTTAACCAGTCATCGTTCTCACAACACTGAGGACCAGTCATTCGAAATGACTTCTCCATGCAATTTATGCATTGGTAAAAGCACTATGATGAAAAGTGTGATATGTTTTCAGGTATCTCCTATACTAATAGAGCCACATGCTCACCGGTTTGCCACATGATGTAGGCCCATGGACTGAACAAGAAACCACCAAAAATTTTAACCAGTCATCGTTCTCACAACACTGAGGACCAGTCATTCGAAATGACTTCTCCATGCATTTTATGCATTGGTAAAAGCACTATGATGAAAAGTGTGATATGTTTTCAGGTATCTCCTATACTAATAGAGCCACATGCTCACCGGTTTGCCACATGATGTAGGCCTATGGACTGAACAAGAAACCACCAAAAATTTTAACCAGTCATCGTTCTCACAACACTGAGGACCAGTCATTCGAAATGACTTCTCCATGCATTTTATGCATTGGTAAAAGCACTATGATGAAAAGTGTGATATGTTTTCAGGTATCTCCTATACTAATAGAGCCACATGCTCACCGGTTTGCCACATGATGTAGGCCTATGGACTGAACAAGAAGCCACCAAAAATTTTAACCAGTCATCGTTCTCACAACACTGAGGACCAGTCATTCGAAATGACTTCGCCATGCATTTTATGCATTGGTAAAAGCACTATGATGAAAAGTGTGATATGTTTTCAGGTATCTCCTATACTAATAGAGCCACATGCTCACCGGTTTGCCACATGATGTAGGCCCATGGACTGAACAAGAAACCACCAAAAATTTTAACCAGTCATCGTTCTCACAACACTGAGGACCAGTCATTCGAAATGACTTCTCCATGCATTTTATGCATTGGTAAAAGCACTATGATGAAAAGTGTGATATGTTTTCAGGTATCTCCTATACTAATAGAGCCACATGCTCACCGGTTTGCCACATGATGTAGGCCTATGGACTGAACAAGAAACCACCAAAAATTTTAACCAGTCATCGTTCTCACAACACTGAGGACCAGTCATTCGAAATGACTTCTCCATGCATTTTATGCATTGGTAAAAGCACTATGATGAAAAGTGTGATATGTTTTCAGGTATCTCCTATACTAATAGAGCCACATGCTCACCGGTTTGCCACATGATGTAGGCCTATGGACTGAACAAGAAACCACCAAAAATTTTAACCAGTCATCGTTCTCACAACACTGAGGACCAGTCATTCGAAATGACTTCTCCATGCATTTTATGCATTGGTAAAAGCACTATGATGAAAAGTGTGATATGCTTTCAGGTATCTCCTATACTAATAGAGCCACATGCTCACCGGTTTGCCACATGATGTAGGCCTATGGACTGAACAAGAAACCACCAAAAATTTTAACCAGTCATCGTTCTCACAACACTGAGGACCAGTCATTCGAAATGACTTCTCCATGCATTTTATGCATTGGTAAAAGCACTATGATGAAAAGTGTGATATGTTTTCAGGTATCTCCTATACTAATAGAGCCACATGCTCACCGGTTTGCCACATGATGTAGGCCTATGGACTGAACAAGAAACCACCAAAAATTTTAACCAGTCATCGTTCTCACAACACTGAGGACCAGTCATTCGAAATGACTTCTCCATGCATTTTCTGCATTGGTAAAAGCACTATGATGAAAAGTGTGATATGTTTTCAGGTATCTCCTATACTAATAGAGCCACATGCTCACCGGTTTGCCACATGATGTAGGCCTATGGACTGAACAAGAAACCACCAAAAATTTTAACCAGTCATCGTTCTCACAACACTGAGGACCAGTCATTCAAAATGACTTCTCCATGCATTTTATGCATTGGTAAAAGCACTATGATGAAAAGTGTGATATGTTTTCAGGTATCTCCTATACTAATAGAGCCACATGCTCACCGGTTTGCCACATGATGTAGGCCTATGGACTGAACAAGAAACCACCAAAAATTTTAACCAGTCATCGTTCTCACAACACTGAGGACCAGTCATTCGAAATGACTTCTCCATGCATTTTATGCATTGGTAAAAGCACTATGATGAAAAGTGTGATATGTTTTCAGGTATCTCCTATACTAATAGAGCCACATGCTCACCGGTTTGCCACATGATGTAGGCCTATGGACTGAACAAGAAACCACCAAAAATTTTAACCAGTCATCGTTCTCACAACACTGAGGACCAGTCATTCGAAATGACTTCTCCATGCATTTTATGCATTGGTAAAAGCAATATGATGAAAAGTGTGATATGTTTTCAGGTATCTCCTATACTAATAGAGCCACATGCTCACCGGTTTGCCACATGATGTAGGCCTATGGACTGAACAAGAAACCACCAAAAATTTTAACCAGTCATCGTTCTCACAACACTGAGGACCAGTCATTCGAAATGACTTCTCCATGCATTTTATGCATTGGTAAAAGCACTATGATGAAAAGTGTGATATGTTTTCAGGTATCTCCTATAGTAATAGAGCCACATGCTCACCGGTTTGCCACATGATGTAGGCCTATGGACTGAACAAGAAACCAACAAAAATTTTAACCAGTCATCGTTCTCACAACACTGAGGACCAGTCATTCGAAATGACTTCTCCATGCATTTTATGCATTGGTAAAAGCACTATGATGAAAAGTGTGATATGTTTTCAGGTATCTCCTATACTAATAGAGCCACATGCTCACCGGTTTGCCACATGATGTAGGCCTATGGACTGAACAAGAAACCACCAAAAATTTTAACCAGTCATCGTTCTCACAACACTGAGGACCAGTCATTCGAAATGACTTCTCCATGCATTTTATGCATTGGTAAAAGCACTATGATGAAAAGTGTGATATGTTTTCAGGTATCTCCTATACTAATAGAGCCACATGCTCACCGGTTTGCCACATGATGTAGGCCTATGGACTGAACAAGAAACCACCAAAAATTTTAACCAGTCATCGTTCTCACAACACTGAGGACCAGTCATTCGAAATGACTTCTCCATGCATTTTATGCATTGGTAAAAGCACTATGATGAAAAGTGTGATATGTTTTCAGGTATCTCCTATACTAATAGAGCCACATGCTCACCGGTTTGCCACATGATGTAGGCCTATGGACTGAACAAGAAACCACCAAAAATTTTAACCAGTCATCGTTCTCACAACACTGAGGACCAGTCATTCGAAATGACTTCTCCATGCATTTTATGCATTGGTAAAAGCACTATGATGAAAAGTGTGATATGCTTTCAGGTATCTCCTATACTAATAGAGCCACATGCTCACCGGTTTGCCACATGATGTAGGCCTATGGACTGAACAAGAAACCACCAAAAATTTTAACCAGTCATCGTCCTCACAACACTGAGGACCAGTCATTCGAAATGACTTCTCCATGCATTTTATGCATTGGTAAAAGCACTATGATGAAAAGTGTGATATGTTTTCAGGTATCTCCTATACTAATAGAGCCACATGCTCACCGGTTTGCCACATGATGTAGGCCTATGGACTGAACAAGAAACCACCAAAAATTTTAACCAGTCATCGTTCTCACAACACTGAGGACCAGTCATTCGAAATGACTTCTCCATGCATTTTCTGCATTGGTAAAAGCACTATGATGAAAAGTGTGATATGTTTTCAGGTATCTCCTATACTAATAGAGCCACATGCTCACCGGTTTGCCACATGATGTAGGCCTATGGACTGAACAAGAAACCACCAAAAATTTTAACCAGTCATCGTTCTCACAACACTGAGGACCAGTCATTCAAAATGACTTCTCCATGCATTTTATGCATTGGTAAAAGCACTATGATGAAAAGTGTGATATGTTTTCAGGTATCTCCTATACTAATAGAGCCACATGCTCACCGGTTTGCCACATGATGTAGGCCTATGGACTGAACAAGAAACCACCAAAAATTTTAACCAGTCATCGTTCTCACAACACTGAGGACCAGTCATTCGAAATGACTTCTCCATGCATTTTATGCATTGGTAAAAGCACTATGATGAAAAGTGTGATATGTTTTCAGGTATCTCCTATACTAATAGAGCCACATGCTCACCGGTTTGCCACATGATGTAGGCCTATGGACTGAACAAGAAACCACCAAAAATTTTAACCAGTCATCGTTCTCACAACACTGAGGACCAGTCATTCGAAATGACTTCTCCATGCATTTTATGCATTGGTAAAAGCACTATGATGAAAAGTGTGATATGTTTTCAGGTATCTCCTATACTAATAGAGCCACATGCTCACCGGTTTGCCACATGATGTAGGCCTATGGACTGAACAAGAAACCACCAAAAATTTTAACCAGTCATCGTTCTCACAACACTGAGGACCAGTCATTCGAAATGACTTCTCCATGCATTTTATGCATTGGTAAAAGCACTATGATGAAAAGTGTGATATGTTTTCAGGTATCTCCTATAGTAATAGAGCCACATGCTCACCGGTTTGCCACATGATGTAGGCCTATGGACTGAACAAGAAACCACCAAAAATTTTAACCAGTCATCGTTCTCACAACACTGAGGACCAGTCATTCGAAATGACTTCTCCATGCATTTTATGCATTGGTAAAAGCACTATGATGAAAAGTGTGATATGTTTTCAGGTATCTCCTATACTAATAGAGCCACATGCTCACCGGTTTGCCACATGATGTAGGCCTATGGACTGAACAAGAAACCACCAAAATTTTAACCAGTCATCGTTCTCACAACACTGAGGACCAGTCATTCGAAATGACTTCTCCATGCATTTTATGCATTGGTAAAAGCACTATGATGAAAAGTGTGATATGTTTTCAGGTATCTCCTATACTAATAGAGTCACATGCTCACCCGGTTTGCCACATGATGTAGGCCCATGGACTGAACAAGAAACCAACCAAAAATTTTAACCAGTCATCGTTCTCACAACACTGAGGACCAGTCATTCGAATTGACTTCTCCATGCATTTTATGCATTGGTAAAAGCACTATGATGAAAAGTGTGATATGTTTTCAGGTATCTCCTATACTAATAGAGCCACATGCTCACCGGTTTGCCACATGATGTAGGCCTATGGACTGAACAAGAAACCACCAAAAATTTTAACCAGTCATCGTTCTCACAACACTGAGGACCAGTCATTCGAAATGACTTCTCCATGCATTTTATGCATTGGTAAAAGCACTATGATGAAAAGTGTGATATGTTTTCAGGTATCTCCTATAGTAATAGAGCCACATGCTCACCGGTTTGCCACATGATGTAGGCCTATGGACTGAACAAGAAACCACCAAAAATTTTAACCAGTCATCGTTCTCACAACACTGAGGACCAGTCATTCGAAATGACTTCTCCATGCATTTTATGCATTGGTAAAAGCACTATGATGAAAAGTGTGATATGTTTTCAGGTATCTCCTATACTAATAGAGCCACATGCTCACCGGTTTGCCACATGATGTAGGCCTATGGACTGAACAAGAAACCACCAAAAATTTTAACCAGTCATCGTTCTCACAACACTGAGGACCAGTCATTCGAAATGACTTCTCCATGCATTTTATGCATTGGTAAAAGCACTATGATGAAAAGTGTGATATGTTTTCAGGTATCTCCTATACTAATAGAGCCACATGCTCACCGGTTTGCCACATGATGTAGGCCTATGGACTGAACAAGAAACCACCAAAAATTTTAACCAGTCATCGTTCTCACAACACTGAGGACCAGTCATTCGAAATGACTTCTCCATGCATTTTATGCATTGGTAAAAGCACTATGATGAAAAGTGTGATATGTTTTCAGGTATCTCCTATACTAATAGAGCCACATGCTCACCGGTTTGCCACATGATGTAGGCCTATGGACTGAACAAGAAACCACCAAAAATTTTAACCAGTCATCGTTCTCACAACACTGAGGACCAGTCATTCGAAATGACTTCTCCATGCATTTTATGCATTGGTAAAAGCACTATGATGAAAAGTGTGATATGTTTTCAGGTATCTCCTATAGTAATAGAGCCACATGCTCACCGGTTTGCCACATGATGTAGGCCTATGGACTGAACAAGAAACCACCAAAAATTTTAACCAGTCATCGTTCTCACAACACTGAGGACCAGTCATTCGAAATGACTTCTCCATGCATTTTATGCATTGGTAAAAGCACTATGATGAAAAGTGTGATATGTTTTCAGGTATCTCCTATACTAATAGAGCCACATGCTCACCGGTTTGCCACATGATGTAGGCCTATGGACTGAACAAGAAACCACCAAAAATTTTAACCAGTCATCGTTCTCACAACACTGAGGACCAGTCATTCGAAATGACTTCTCCATGCATTTTATGCATTGGTAAAAGCACTATGATGAAAAGTGTGATATGTTTTCAGGTATCTCCTATA
This sequence comes from Ranitomeya imitator, assembly GCF_032444005.1. Lineage (NCBI taxonomy): Eukaryota > Metazoa > Chordata > Amphibia > Anura > Dendrobatidae > Ranitomeya > Ranitomeya imitator. The sequence continues at coordinate 6,946 of NW_027193888.1, read as the reverse complement.
CTAATAGAGTCACATGCTCACCGGTTTGCCACATGATGTAGGCCCATGGACTGAACAAGAAACCACCAAAAATTTTAACCAGTCATCGTTCTCACAACACTGAGGACCAGTCATTCGAATTGACTTCTCCATGCATTTTATGCATTGGTAAAAGCACTATGATGAAAAGTGTGATATGTTTTCAGGTATCTCCTATACTAATAGAGCCACATGCTCACCGGTTTGCCACATGATGTAGGCCTATGGACTGAACAAGAAACCACCAAAAATTTTAACCAGTCATCGTTCTCACAACACTGAGGACCAGTCATTCGAAATGACTTCTCCATGCATTTTATGCATTGGTAAAAGCACTATGATGAAAAGTGTGATATGTTTTCAGGTATCTCCTATAGTAATAGAGCCACATGCTCACCGGTTTGCCACATGATGTAGGCCTATGGACTGAACAAGAAACCACCAAAAATTTTAACCAGTCATCGTTCTCACAACACTGAGGACCAGTCATTCGAAATGACTTCTCCATGCATTTTATGCATTGGTAAAAGCACTATGATGAAAAGTGTGATATGTTTTCAGGTATCTCCTATACTAATAGAGCCACATGCTCACCGGTTTGCCACATGATGTAGGCCTATGGACTGAACAAGAAACCACCAAAAATTTTAACCAGTCATCGTTCTCACAACACTGAGGACCAGTCATTCGAAATGACTTCTCCATGCATTTTATGCATTGGTAAAAGCACTATGATGAAAAGTGTGATATGTTTTCAGGTATCTCCTATACTAATAGAGCCACATGCTCACCGGTTTGCCACATGATGTAGGCCCATGGACTGAACAAGAAACCACCAAAAATTTTAACCAGTCATCGTTCTCACAACACTGAGGACCAGTCATTCGAAATTACTTCTCCATGCATTTTATGCATTGGTAAAAGCACTATGATGAAAAGTGTGATATGTTTTCAGGTATCTCCTATACTAATAGAGTCACATGCTCACCGGTTTGCCACATGATGTAGGCCCATGGACTGAACAAGAAACCACCAAAAATTTTAACCAGTCATCGTTCTCACAACACTGAGGACCAGTCATTCGAATTGACTTCTCCATGCATTTTATGCATTGGTAAAAGCACTATGATGAAAAGTGTGATATGTTTTCAGGTATCTCCTATACTAATAGAGCCACATGCTCACCGGTTTGCCACATGATGTAGGCCTATGGACTGAACAAGAAACCACCAAAATTTTAACCAGTCATCGTTCTCACAACACTGAGGACCAGTCATTCGAAATGACTTCTCCATGCATTTTATGCATTGGTAAAAGCACTATGATGAAAAGTGTGATATGTTTTCAGGTATCTCCTATACTAATAGAGCCACATGCTCACCGGTTTGCCACATGATGTAGGCCTATGGACTGAACAAGAAACCACCAAAAATTTTAACCAGTCATCGTTCTCACAACACTGAGGACCAGTCATTCGAAATGACTTCTCCATGCATTTTATGCATTGGTAAAAGCACTATGATGAAAAGTGTGATATGTTTTCAGGTATCTCCTATACTAATAGAGGCACATTCTCACCGTTTGCCACATGATGTAGGCCTATGGACTGAACAAGAAACCACCAAAAATTTTAACCAGTCATCGTTCTCACAACACTGAGGACCAGTCATTCGAAATGACTTCTCCATGCATTTTCTGCATTGGTAAAAGCACTATGATGAAAAGTGTGATATGTTTTCAGGTATCTCCTATACTAATAGAGCCACATGCTCACCGGTTTGCCACATGATGTAGGCCTATGGACTGAACAAGAAACCACCAAAAATTTTAACCAGTCATCGTTCTCACAACACTGAGGACCAGTCATTCGAAATGACTTCTCCATGCATTTTATGCATTGGTAAAAGCACTATGATGAAAAGTGTGATATGTTTTCAGGTATCTCCTATACTAATAGAGCCACATGCTCACCGGTTTGCCACATGATGTAGGCCTATGGACTGAACAAGAAACCACCAAAAATTTTAACCAGTCATCGTTCTCACAACACTGAGGACCAGTCATTCGAAATGACTTCTCCATGCATTTTATGCATTGGTAAAAGCACTATGATGAAAAGTGTGATATGTTTTCAGGTATCTCCTATACTAATAGAGCCACATGCTTACCGGTTTGCCACATGATGTAGGCCTATGGACTGAACAAGAAACCACCAAAAATTTTAACCAGTCATCGTTCTCACAACACTGAGGACCAGTCATTCGAAATGACTTCTCCATGCATTTTATGCATTGGTAAAAGCACTATGATGAAAAGTGTGATATGTTTTCAGGTATCTCCTATACTAATAGAGCCACATGCTCACCGGTTTGCCACATGATGTAGGCCTATGGACTGAACAAGAAACCACCAAAAATTTTAACCAGTCATCGTACTCACAACACTGAGGACCAGTCATTCGAAATGACTTGTCCATGCATTTTATGCATTGGTAAAAGCACTATGATGAAAAGTGTGATATGTTTTCAGGTATCTCCTATACTAATAGAGCCACATGCTCACCGGTTTGCCACATGATGTAGGCCTATGGACTGAACAAGAAACCACCAAAAATTTTAACCAGTCATCGTTCTCACAACACTGAGGACCAGTCATTCAAATGACTTCTCCATGCATTTTATGCATTGGTAAAAGCACTATGATGAAAAGTGTGATATGTTTTCAGGTATCTCCTATACTAATAGAGCCACATGCTCACCGGTTTGCCACATGATGTAGGCCTATGGACTGAACAAGAAACCACCAAAAATTTTAACCAGTCATCGTTCTCACAACACTGAGGACCAGTCATTCGAAATGACTTCTCCATGCATTTTATGCATTGGTAAAAGCACTATGATGAAAAGTGTGATATGTTTTCAGGTATCTCCTATACTAATAGAGCCACATGCTCACCGGTTTGCCACATGATGTAGGCCTATGGACTGAACAAGAAACCACCAAAAATTTTAACCAGTCATCGTTCTCACAACACTGAGGACCAGTCATTCGAAATGACTTCTCCATGCATTTTATGCATTGGTAAAAGCACTATGATGAAAAGTGTGATATGTTTTCAGGTATCTCCTATACTAATAGAGCCACATGCTCACCGGTTTGCCACATGATGTAGGCCTATGGACTGAACAAGAAACCACCAAAAATTTTAACCAGTCATCGTTCTCACAACACTGAGGACCAGTCATTCGAAATGACTTCTCCATGCATTTTATGCATTGGTAAAAGCACTATGATGAAAAGTGTGATATGTTTTCAGGTATCTCCTATACTAATAGAGCCACATGCTCACCGGTTTGCCACATGATGTAGGCCTATGGACTGAACAAGAAACCACCAAAAATTTTAACCAGTCATCGTTCTCACAACACTGAGGACCAGTCATTCGAAATGACTTCTCCATGCATTTTATGCATTGGTTAAAGCACTATGATGAAAAGTGTGATATGTTTTCAGGTATCTCCTATACTAATAGAGCCACATGCTCACCGGTTTGCCACATGATGTAGGCCTATGGACTGAACAAGAAACCACCAAAAATTTTAACCAGTCATCGTTCTCACAACACTGAGGACCAGTCATTCGAAATGACTTCTCAATGCATTTTATGCATTGGTAAAAGCACTATGATGAAAAGTGTGATATGTTTTCAGGTATCTCCTATACTAATCGAGCCACATGCTCACCGGTTTGCCACATGATGTAGGCCCATGGACTGAACAAGAAACCACCAAAAATTTTAACCAGTCATCGTTCTCACAACACTGAGGACCAGTCATTCGAAATGACTTCTCCATGCAATTTATGCATTGGTAAAAGCACTATGATGAAAAGTGTGATATGTTTTCAGGTATCTCCTATACTAATAGAGCCACATGCTCACCGGTTTGCCACATGATGTAGGCCCATGGACTGAACAAGAAACCACCAAAAATTTTAACCAGTCATCGTTCTCACAACACTGAGGACCAGTCATTCGAAATGACTTCTCCATGCATTTTATGCATTGGTAAAAGCACTATGATGAAAAGTGTGATATGTTTTCAGGTATCTCCTATACTAATAGAGCCACATGCTCACCGGTTTGCCACATGATGTAGGCCTATGGACTGAACAAGAAACCACCAAAAATTTTAACCAGTCATCGTTCTCACAACACTGAGGACCAGTCATTCGAAATGACTTCTCCATGCATTTTATGCATTGGTAAAAGCACTATGATGAAAAGTGTGATATGTTTTCAGGTATCTCCTATACTAATAGAGCCACATGCTCACCGGTTTGCCACATGATGTAGGCCTATGGACTGAACAAGAAACCACCAAAAATTTTAACCAGTCATCGTACTCACAACACTGAGGACCAGTCATTCGAAATGACTTGTCCATGCATTTTATGCATTGGTAAAAGCACTATGATGAAAAGTGTGATATGTTTTCAGGTATCTCCTATACTAATAGAGCCACATGCTCACCGGTTTGCCACATGATGTAGGCCTATGGACTGAACAAGAAACCACCAAAAATTTTAACCAGTCATCGTTCTCACAACACTGAGGACCAGTCATTCAAAATGACTTCTCCATGCATTTTATGCATTGGTAAAAGCACTATGATGAAAAGTGTGATATGTTTTCAGGTATCTCCTATACTAATAGAGCCACATGCTCACCGGTTTGCCACATGATGTAGGCCTATGGACTGAACAAGAAACCACCAAAAATTTTAACCAGTCATCGTTCTCACAACACTGAGGACCAGTCATTCGAAATGACTTCTCCATGCATTTTATGCATTGGTAAAAGCACTATGATGAAAAGTGTGATATGTTTTCAGGTATCTCCTATACTAATAGAGCCACATGCTCACCGGTTTGCCACATGATGTAGGCCTATGGACTGAACAAGAAACCACCAAAAATTTTAACCAGTCATCGTTCTCACAACACTGAGGACCAGTCATTCGAAATGACTTCTCCATGCATTTTATGCATTGGTAAAAGCACTATGATGAAAAGTGTGATATGTTTTCAGGTATCTCCTATACTAATAGAGCCACATGCTCACCGGTTTGCCACATGATGTAGGCCTATGGACTGAACAAGAAACCACCAAAAATTTTAACCAGTCATCGTTCTCACAACACTGAGGACCAGTCATTCGAAATGACTTCTCCATGCATTTTATGCATTGGTAAAAGCACTATGATGAAAAGTGTGATATGTTTTCAGGTATCTCCTATACTAATAGAGCCACATGCTCACCGGTTTGCCACATGATGTAGGCCTATGGACTGAACAAGAAACCACCAAAAATTTTAACCAGTCATCGTTCTCACAACACTGAGGACCAGTCATTCGAAATGACTTCTCCATGCATTTTATGCATTGGTTAAAGCACTAATGATGAAAAGTGTGATATGTTTTCAGGTATCTCCTATACTAATAGAGCCACATGCTCACCGGTTTGCCACATGATGTAGGCCTATGGACTGAACAAGAAACCACCAAAAATTTTAACCAGTCATCGTTCTCACAACACTGAGGACCAGTCATTCGAAATGACTTCTCAATGCATTTTATGCATTGGTAAAAGCACTATGATGAAAAGTGTGATATGTTTTCAGGTATCTCCTATACTAATCGAGCCACATGCTCACCGGTTTGCCACATGATGTAGGCCCATGGACTGAACAAGAAACCACCAAAAATTTTAACCAGTCATCGTTCTCACAACACTGAGGACCAGTCATTCGAAATGACTTCTCCATGCAATTTATGCATTGGTAAAAGCACTATGATGAAAAGTGTGATATGTTTTCAGGTATCTCCTATACTAATAGAGCCACATGCTCACCGGTTTGCCACATGATGTAGGCCCATGGACTGAACAAGAAACCACCAAAAATTTTAACCAGTCATCGTTCTCACAACACTGAGGACCAGTCATTCGAAATGACTTCTCCATGCATTTTATGCATTGGTAAAAGCACTATGATGAAAAGTGTGATATGTTTTCAGGTATCTCCTATACTAATAGAGCCACATGCTCACCGGTTTGCCACATGATGTAGGCCTATGGACTGAACAAGAAACCACCAAAAATTTTAACCAGTCATCGTTCTCACAACACTGAGGACCATTCATTCGAAATGACTTCTCCATGCATTTTATGCATTGGTAAAAGCACTATGATGAAAAGTGTGATATGTTTTCAGGTATCTCCTATACTAATAGAGCCACATGCTCACCGGTTTGCCACATGATGTAGGCCTATGGACTGAACAAGAAACCACCAAAAATTTTAACCAGTCATCGTTCTCACAACACTGAGGACCAGTCATTCGAAATGACTTCTCCATGCATTTTATGCATTGGTAAAAGCACTATGATGAAAAGTGTGATATGTTTTCAGGTATCTCCTATACTAATAGAGCCACATGCTCACCGGTTTGCCACATGATGTAGGCCTATGGACTGAACAAGAAACCACCAAAAATTTTAACCAGTCATCGTTCTCACAACACTGAGGACCAGTCATTCGAAATGACTTCTCCATGCATTTTATGCATTGGTAAAAGCACTATGATGAAAAGTGTGATATGCTTTCAGGTATCTCCTATACTAATAGAGCCACATGCTCACCGGTTTGCCACATGATGTAGGCCTATGGACTGAACAAGAAACCACCAAAAATTTTAACCAGTCATCATTCTCACAACACTGAGGACCAGTCATTCGAAATGACTTCTCCATGCATTTTATGCATTGGTAAAAGCACTATGATGAAAAGTGTGATATGTTTTCAGGTATCTCCTATACTAATAGAGCCACATGCTCACCGGTTTGCCACATGATGTAGGCCTATGGACTG
>NW_027193887.1:13878-201065 GCF_032444005.1 Ranitomeya imitator | reverse complement strand
ATGTTTTCAGGTATCTCCTATACTAATAGAGCCACATGCTCAACCGGTTTGCCACATGATGTAGGCCTATGACTGAACAAGAAACCACCAAAAATTTTAACCAGTCATCGTTCTCACAACACTGAGGACCAGTCATTCGAATGACTTCTCCATGCATTTTATGCATTGGTAAAAGCACTATGATGAAAAGTGTGAATATGTTTTCAGGTATCTCCTATACTAATAGAGCCACATGCTCACCGGTTTGCCACATGATGTAGGCCTATGGACTGAACAAGAAACCACCAAAAATTTTAACCAGTCATCGTTCTCACAACACTGAGGACCAGTCATTCGAAATGACTTCTCCATGCATTTTATGCATTGGTAAAAGCACTATGATGAAAAGTGTGATATGTTTTCAGGTATCTCCTATACTAATAGAGCCACATGCTCACCGGTTTGCCACATGATGTAGGCCTATGGACTGAACAAGAAACCACCAAAAATTTTAACCAGTCATCGTTCTCACAACACTGAGGACCAGTCATTCCGAAATGACTTCTCCATGCATTTTATGCATTGGTAAAAGCACTATGATGAAAAGTGTGATATGTTTTCAGGTATCTCCTATACTAATAGAGCCACATGCTCACCGGTTTGCCACATGATGTAGGCCTATGGACTGAACAAGAAACCACCAAAAATTTTAACCAGTCATCGTTCTCACAACACTGAGGACCAGTCATTCGAAATGACTTCTCCATGCATTTTATGCATTGGTAAAAGCACTATGATGAAAAGTGTGATATGTTTTCAGGTATCTCCTATACTAATAGAGCCACATGCTCACCGGTTTGCCACATGATGTAGGCCTATGGACTGAACAAGAAACCACCAAAAATTTTAACCAGTCATCGTTCTCACAACACTGAGGACCAGTCATTCGAAATGACCTCTCCATGCATTTTATGCATTGGTAAAAGCACTATGATGAAAAGTGTGATATGTTTTCAGGTATCTCCTATACTAATAGAGCCACATGCTCACCGGTTTGCCACATGATGTAGGCCTATGGACTGAACAAGAAACCACCAAAAATTTTAACCAGTCATCGTTCTCACAACACTGAGGACCAGTCATTCGAAATGACCTCTCCATGCATTTTATGCATTGGTAAAAGCACTATGATGAAAAGTGTGATATGTTTTCAGGTATTCTCCTATACTAATAGAGCCACATGCTCACCGGTTTGCCACATGATGTAGGCCTATGGACTGAACAAGAAACCACCAAAAATTTTAACCAGTCATCGTTCTCACAACACTGAGGACCAGTCATTCGAAATGACTTCTCCATGCATTTTATGCATTGGTAAAAGCACTATGATGAAAAGTGTGATATGTTTTCAGGTATCTCCTATACTAATAGAGCCACATGCTCACCGGTTTGCCACATGATGTAGGCCTATGGACTGAACAAGAAACCACCAAAAATTTTAACCAGTCATCGTTCTCACAACACTGAGGACCAGTCATTCGAAATGACTTCTCCATGCATTTTATGCATTGGTAAAAGCACTATGATGAAAAGTGTGATATGTTTTCAGGTATCTCCTATACTAATAGAGCCACATGCTCACCGGTTTGCCACATGATGTAGGCCTATGGACTGAACAAGAAACCACCAAAAATTTTAACCAGTCATCGTTCTCACAACACTGAGGACCAGTCATTCGAAATGACTTCTCCATGCATTTTATGCATTGGTAAAAGCACTATGATGAAAAGTGTGATATGTTTTCAGGTATCTCCTATACTAATAGAGCCACATGCTCACCGGTTTGCCACATGATGTAGGCCTATGGACTGAACAAGAAACCACCAAAAATTTTAACCAGTCATCGTTCTCACAACACTGAGGACCAGTCATTCGAAATGACTTCTCCATGCATTTTATGCATTGGTAAAAGCACTATGATGAAAAGTGTGATATGTTTTCAGGTATCTCCTATACTATAGAGCCACATGCTCACCGGTTTGCCACATGATGTAGGCCTATGGACTGAACAAGAAACCACCAAAAATTTTAACCAGTCATCGTTCTCACAACACTGAGGACCAGTCATTCGAAATGACTTCTCCATGCATTTTATGCATTGGTAAAAGCACTATGATGAAAAGTGTGATATGTTTTCAGGTATCTCCTATACTAATAGCGCCACATGCTCACCGGTTTGCCACATGATGTAGGCCTATGGACTGAACAAGAAACCACCAAAAATTTTAACCAGTCATCGTTCTCACAACACTGAGGACCAGTCATTCGAAATGACTTCTCCATGCATTTTATGCATTGGTAAAAGCACTATGATGAAAAGTGTGATATGTTTTCAGGTATCTCCTATACTAATAGAGCCACATGCTCACCGGTTTGCCACATGATGTAGGCCTATGGACTGAACAAGAAACCACCAAAAATTTTAACCAGTCATCGTTCTCACAACACTGAGGACCAGTCATTCGAAATGACTTCTCCATGCATTTTATGCATTGGTAAAAGCACTATGATGAAAAGTGTGATATGTTTTCAGGTATCTCCTATACTAATAGCGCCACATGCTCACCGGTTTGCCACATGATGTAGGCCTATGGACTGAACAAGAAACCACCAAAAATTTTAACCAGTCATCGTTCTCACAACACTGAGGACCAGTCATTCGAAATGACTTCTCCATGCATTTTATGCATTGGTAAAAGCACTATGATGAAAAGTGTGATATGTTTTCAGGTATCTCCTATACTAATAGAGCCACATGCTCACCGGTTTGCCACATGATGTAGGCCTATGGACTAAACAAGAAACCACCAAAAATTTTAACCAGTCATCGTTCTCACAACACTGAGGACCAGTCATTCGAAATGACTTCTCCATGCATTTTATGCATTGGTAAAAGCACTATGATGAAAAGTGTGATATGTTTTCAGGTATCTCCTATACTAATAGAGCCACATGCTCACCGGTTTGCCACATGATGTGGGCCTATGGACTGAACAAGAAACCACCAAAAATTTTAACCAGTCATCGTTCTCACAACACTGAGGACCAGTCATTCGAAATGACTTCTCCATGCATTTTATGCATTGGTAAAAGCACTATGATGAAAAGTGTGATATGTTTTCAGGTATCTCCTATACTAATAGAGCCACATGCTCACCGGTTTGCCACATGATGTAGGCCTATGGACTGAACAAGAAACCACCAAAAATTTTAACCAGTCATCGTTCTCACAACACTGAGGACCAGTCATTCGAAATGACTTCTCCATGCATTTTATGCATTGGTAAAACCACTATGATGAAAAGTGTGATATGTTTTCAGGTATCTCCTATACTAATAGAGCCACATGCTCACCGGTTTGCCACATGATGTAGGCCTATGGACTGAACAAGAAACCACCAAAAATTTTAACCAGTCATCGTTCTCACAACACTGAGGACCAGTCATTCGAAATGACTTCTCCATGCATTTTATGCATTGGTAAAAGCACTATGATGAAAAGTGTGATATGTTTTCAGGTATCTCCTATACTAATAGCGCCACATGCTCACCGGTTTGCCACATGATGTAGGCCTATGGACTGAACAAGAAACCACCAAAAATTTTAACCAGTCATCGTTCTCACAACACTGAGGACCAGTCATTCGAAATGACTTCTCCATGCATTTTATGCATTGGTAAAAGCACTATGATGAAAAGTGTGATATGTTTTCAGGTATCTCCTATACTAATAGAGCCACATGCTCACCGGTTTGCCACATGATGTAGGCCTATGGACTAAACAAGAAACCACCAAAAATTTTAACCAGTCATCGTTCTCACAACACTGAGGACCAGTCATTCGAAATGACTTCTCCATGCATTTTATGCATTGGTAAAAGCACTATGATGAAAAGTGTGATATGTTTTCAGGTATCTCCTATACTAATAGAGCCACATGCTCACCGGTTTGCCACATGATGTGGGCCTATGGACTGAACAAGAAACCACCAAAAATTTTAACCAGTCATCGTTCTCACAACACTGAGGACCAGTCATTCGAAATGACTTCTCCATGCATTTTATGCATTGGTAAAAGCACTATGATGAAAAGTGTGATATGTTTTCAGGTATCTCCTATACTAATAGAGCCACATGCTCACCGGTTTGCCACATGATGTAGGCCTATGGACTGAACAAGAAACCACCAAAAATTTTAACCAGTCATCGTTCTCACAACACTGAGGACCAGTCATTCGAAATGACTTCTCCATGCATTTTATGCATTGGTAAAACCACTATGATGAAAAGTGTGATATGTTTTCAGGTATCTCCTATACTAATAGAGCCACATGCTCACCGGTTTGCCACATGATGTAGGCCTATGGACTGAACAAGAAACCACCAAAAATTTTAACCAGTCATCGTTCTCACAACACTGAGGACCAGTCATTCGAAATGACTTCTCCATCCATTTTATGCATTGGTAAAAGCACTATGATGAAAAGTGTGATATGTTTTCAGGTATCTCCTATACTAATAGAGCCACATGCTCACCGGTTTGCCACATGATGTAGGCCTATGGACTGAACAAGAAACCACCAAAAATTTTAACCAGTCATCGTTCTCACAACACTGAGGACCAGTCATTCGAAATGACTTCTCCATGCATTTTATGCATTGGTAAAAGCACTATGATGAAAAGTGTGATATGTTTTCAGGTATCTCCTATACTAATAGAGCCACATGCTCACCGGTTTGCCACATGATGTAGGCCTATGGACTGAACAAGAAACCACCAAAAATTTTAACCAGTCATCGTTCTCACAACACTGAGGACCAGTCATTCGAAATGACTTCTCCATGCATTTTATGCATTGGTAAAACCACTATGATGAAAAGTGTGATATGTTTTCAGGTATCTCCTATACTAATAGAGCCACATGCTCACCGGTTTGCCACATGATGTAGGCCTATGGACTGAACAAGAAACCACCAAAAATTTTAACCAGTCATCGTTCTCACAACACTGAGGACCAGTCATTCGAAATGACTTCTCCATGCATTTTATGCATTGGTAAAAGCACTATGATGAAAAGTGTGATATGTTTTCAGGTATCTCCTATACTAATAGAGCCACATGCTCACCGGTTTGCCACATGATGTAGGCCTATGGACTGAACAAGAAACCACCAAAAATTTTAACCAGTCATCGTTCTCACAACACTGAGGACCAGTCATTCGAAATGACTTCTCCATGCATTTTATGCATTGGTAAAACCACTATGATGAAAAGTGTGATGTTTTCAGGTATCTCCTATACTAATAGAGCCACATGCTCACCGGTTTGCCACATGATGTAGGCCTATGGACTGAACAAGAAACCACCAAAAATTTTAACCAGTCATCGTTCTCACAACACTGAGGACCAGTCATTCGAAATGACTTCTCCATGCATTTTATGCATTGGTAAAAGCACTATGATGAAAAGTGTGATATGTTTTCAGGTATCTCCTATACTAATAGAGCCACATGCTCACCGGTTTGCCACATGCTGTAGGCCTATGGACTGAACAAGAAACCACCAAAAATTTTAACCAGTCATCGTTCTCACAACACTGAGGACCAGTCATTCGAAATGACTTCTCCATGCATTTTATGCATTGGTAAAAGCACTATGATGAAAAGTGTGATATGTTTTCAGGTATCTCCTATACTAATAGAGCCACATGCTCACCGGTTTGCCACATGATGTAGGCCTATGGACTGAACAAGAAACCACCAAAAATTTTAACCAGTCATCGTTCTCACAACACTGAGGACCAGTCATTCGAAATGACTTCTCCATGCATTTTATGCATTGGTAAAAGCACTATGATGAAAAGTGTGATATGTTTTCAGGTATCTCCTATACTAATAGAGCCACATGCTCACCGGTTTGCCACATGATGTAGGCCTATGGACTGAACAAGAAACCACCAAAAATTTTAACCAGTCATCGTTCTCACAACACTGAGGACCAGTCATTCGAAATGACTTCTCCATGCATTTTATGCATTGGTAAAAGCACTATGATGAAAAGTGTGATATGTTTTCAGGTATCTCCTATACTAATAGAGCCACATGCTCACCGGTTTGCCACATGATGTAGGCCTATGGACTGAACAAGAAACCACCAAAAATTTTAACCAGTCATCGTTCTCACAACACTGAGGACCAGTCATTCGAAATGACTTCTCCATGCATTTTATGCATTGGTAAAACCACTATGATGAAAAGTGTGATATGTTTTCAGGTATCTCCTATACTAATAGAGCCACATGCTCACCGGTTTGCCACATGATGTAGGCCTATGGACTGAACAAGAAACCACCAAAAATTTTAACCAGTCATCGTTCTCACAACACTGAGGACCAGTCATTCGAAATGACTTCTCCATGCATTTTATGCATTGGTAAAAGCACTATGATGAAAAGTGTGATATGTTGTCAGGTATCTCCTATACTAATAGAGCCACATGCTCACCGGTTTGCCACATGATGTAGGCCTATGGACTGAACAAGAAACCACCAAAAATTTTAACCAGTCATCGTTCTCACAACACTGAGGACCAGTAATTCGAAATGACTTCTCCATGCATTTTATGCATTGGTAAAAGCACTATGATGAAAAGTGTGATATGTTTTCAGGTATCTCCTATACTAATAGAGCCACATGCTCACCGGTTTGCCACATGATGTAGGCCTATGGACTGAACAAGAAACCACCAAAAATTTTAACCAGTCATCGTTCTCACAACGCTGAGGACCAGTCATTCGAAATGACTTCTCCATGCATTTTATGCATTGGTAAAAGCACTATGATGAAAAGTGTGATATGTTTTCAGGTATCTCCTATACTAATAGAGCCACATGCTCACCGGTTTGCCACATGATGTAGGCCTATGGACTGAACAAGAAACCACCAAAAATTTTAACCAGTCATCGTTCTCACAACACTGAGGACCAGTCATTCGAAATGACTTCTCCATGCATTTTATGCATTGGTAAAAGCACTATGATCAAAAGTGTGATATGTTTTCAGGTATCTCCTATACTAATAGAGCCACATGCTCACCGGTTTGCCACATGATGTAGGCCTATGGACTGAACAAGAAACCACCAAAAATTTTAACCAGTCATCGTTCTCACAACACTGAGGACCAGTCATTCGAAATGACTTCTCCATGCATTTTATGCATTGGTAAAAGCACTATGATGAAAAGTGTGATATGTTTTCAGGTATCTCCTATACTAATAGAGCCACATGCTCACCGGTTTGCCACATGATGTAGGCCTATGGACTGAACAAGAAACCACCAAAAATTTTAACCAGTCATCGTTCTCACAACACTGAGGACCAGTCATTCGAAATGACTTCTCCATGCATTTTATGCATTGGTAAAAGCACTATGATGAAAAGTGTGATATGTTTTCAGGTATCTCCTATACTAATAGCGCCACATGCTCACCGGTTTGCCACATGATGTAGGCCTGTGGACTGAACAAGAAACCACCAAAAATTTTAACCAGTCATCGTTCTCACAACACTGAGGACCAGTCATTCGAAATGACTTCTCCATGCATTTTATGCATTGGTAAAAGCACTATGATGAAAAGTGTGATATGTTTTCAGGTATCTCCTATACTAATAGAGCCACATGCTCACCGATTTGCCACATGATGTAGGCCTATGGACTGAACAAGAAACCACCAAAAATTTTAACCAGTCATCTTTCTCAACAACACTGAGGACCAGTTATTTGAAATGACTTCTCCATGCATTTTATGCATTGGTAAAAGCACTATGATGAAAAGTGTGATATGTTTTCAGGTATCTCCTACACTGATAGAGCCACATGCTCACCGGTTTGCCACATGATGTAGGCCTATGGACTGAACAAGAAACCACCAAAAATTTTAACCAGTCATCGTTCTCACAACACTGAGGACCAGTCATTCGAAATGACTTCTCCATGCATTTTATGCATTGGTAAAAGCACTATGATGAAAAGTGTGATATGTTTTCAGGTATCTCCTATACTAATAGAGCCACATGCTCACCGGTTTGCCACATGATGTAGGCCTATGGACTGAACAAGAAACCACCAAAAATTTTAACCAGTCATCGTTCTCACAACACTGAGGACCAGTCATTCGAAATGACTTCTCCATGCATTTTATGCATTGGTAAAAGCACTATGATGAAAAGTGTGATATGTTTTCAGGTATCTCCTATACTAATAGAGCCACATGCTCACCGGTTTGCCACATGATGTAGGCCTATGGACTGAACAAGAAACCACCAAAAATTTTAACCAGTCATCGTTCTCACAACACTGAGGACCAGTCATTCGAAATGACTTCTCCATGCATTTTATGCATTGGTAAAAGCACTATGATGAAAAGTGTGATATGTTTTCAGGTATCTCCTATACTAATAGCGCCACATGCTCACCGGTTTGCCACATGATGTAGGCCTATGGACTGAACAAGAAACCACCAAAAATTTTAACCAGTCATCGTTCTCACAACACTGAGGACCAGTCATTCGAAATGACTTCTCCATGCATTTTATGCATTGGTAAAAGCACTATGATGAAAAGTGTGATATGTTTTCAGGTATCTCCTATACTAATAGAGCCACATGCTCACCGGTTTGCCACATGATGTGGGCCTATGGACTGAACAAGAAACCACCAAAAATTTTAACCAGTCATCGTTCTCACAACACTGAGGACCAGTCATTCGAAATGACTTCTCCATGCATTTTATGCATTGGTAAAAGCACTATGATGAAAAGTGTGATATGTTTTCAGGTATCTCCTATACTAATAGAGCCACATGCTCACCGGTTTGCCACATGATGTGGGCCTGTGGACTGAACAAGAAACCACCAAAAATTTTAACCAGTCATCGTTCTCACAACACTGAGGACCAGTCATTCGAAATGACTTCTCCATGCATTTTATGCATTGGTAAAAGCACTATGATGAAAAGTGTGATATGTTTTCAGGTATCTCCTATACTAATAGAGCCACATGCTCACCGATTTGCCACATGATGTAGGCCTATGGACTGAACAAGAAACCACCAAAAATTTTAACCAGTCATCGTTCTCACAACACTGAGGACCAGTTATTTGAAATGACTTCTCCATGCATTTTATGCATTGGTAAAAGCACTATGATGAAAAGTGTGATATGTTTTCAGGTATCTCCTACACTGATAGAGCCACATGCTCACCGGTTTGCCACATGATGTGGGCCTATGGACTGAACAAGAAACCACCAAAAATTTTAACCAGTCATCGTTCTCACAACACTGAGGACCAGTCATTCGAAATGACTTCTCCATGCATTTTATGCATTGGTAAAAGCACTATGATGAAAAGTGTGATATGTTTTCAGGTATCTCCTATACTAATAGAGCCACATGCTCACCGGTTTGCCACATGATGTAGGCCTATGGACTGAACAAGAAACCACCAAAAATTTTAACCAGTCATCGTTCTCACAACACTGAGGACCAGTCATTCGAAATGACTTCTCCATGCATTTTATGCATTGGTAAAACCACTATGATGAAAAGTGTGATATGTTTTCAGGTATCTCCTATACTAATAGAGCCACATGCTCACCGGTTTGCCACATGATGTAGGCCTATGGACTGAACAAGAAACCACCAAAAATTTTAACCAGTCATCGTTCTCACAACACTGAGGACCAGTCATTCGAAATGACTTCTCCATCCATTTTATGCATTGGTAAAAGCACTATGATGAAAAGTGTGATATGTTTTCAGGTATCTCCTATACTAATAGAGCCACATGCTCACCGGTTTGCCACATGATGTAGGCCTATGGACTGAACAAGAAACCACCAAAAATTTTAACCAGTCATCGTTCTCACAACACTGAGGACCAGTCATTCGAAATGACTTCTCCATGCATTTTATGCATTGGTAAAAGCACTATGATGAAAAGTGTGATATGTTTTCAGGTATCTCCTATACTAATAGAGCCACATGCTCACCGGTTTGCCACATGATGTAGGCCTATGGACTGAACAAGAAACCACCAAAAATTTTAACCAGTCATCGTTCTCACAACACTGAGGACCAGTCATTCGAAATGACTTCTCCATGCATTTTATGCATTGGTAAAAGCACTATGATGAAAAGTGTGATATGTTTTCAGGTATCTCCTATACTAATAGAGCCACATGCTCACCGGTTTGCCACATGATGTAGGCCTATGGACTGAACAAGAAACCACCAAAAATTTTAACCAGTCATCGTTCTCACAACACTGAGGACCAGTCATTCGAAATGACTTCTCCATGCATTTTATGCATTGGTAAAACCACTATGATGAAAAGTGTGATATGTTTTCAGGTATCTCCTATACTAATAGAGCCACATGCTCACCGGTTTGCCACATGATGTAGGCCTATGGACTGAACAAGAAACCACCAAAAATTTTAACCAGTCATCGTTCTCACAACACTGAGGACCAGTCATTCGAAATGACTTCTCCATGCATTTTATGCATTGGTAAAAGCACTATGATGAAAAGTGTGATATGTTTTCAGGTATCTCCTATACTAATAGAGCCACATGCTCACCGGTTTGCCACATGATGTAGGCCTATGGACTGAACAAGAAACCACCAAAAATTTTAACCAGTCATCGTTCTCACAACACTGAGGACCAGTCATTCGAAATGACTTCTCCATGCATTTTATGCATTGGTAAAACCACTATGATGAAAAGTGTGATGTTTTCAGGTATCTCCTATACTAATAGAGCCACATGCTCACCGGTTTGCCACATGATGTAGGCCTATGGACTGAACAAGAAACCACCAAAAATTTTAACCAGTCATCGTTCTCACAACACTGAGGACCAGTCATTCGAAATGACTTCTCCATGCATTTTATGCATTGGTAAAAGCACTATGATGAAAAGTGTGATATGTTTTCAGGTATCTCCTATACTAATAGAGCCACATGCTCACCGGTTTGCCACATGCTGTAGGCCTATGGACTGAACAAGAAACCACCAAAAATTTTAACCAGTCATCGTTCTCACAACACTGAGGACCAGTCATTCGAAATGACTTCTCCATGCATTTTATGCATTGGTAAAAGCACTATGATGAAAAGTGTGATATGTTTTCAGGTATCTCCTATACTAATAGAGCCACATGCTCACCGGTTTGCCACATGATGTAGGCCTATGGACTGAACAAGAAACCACCAAAAATTTTAACCAGTCATCGTTCTCACAACACTGAGGACCAGTCATTCGAAATGACTTCTCCATGCATTTTATGCATTGGTAAAAGCACTATGATGAAAAGTGTGATATGTTTTCAGGTATCTCCTATACTAATAGAGCCACATGCTCACCGGTTTGCCACATGATGTAGGCCTATGGACTGAACAAGAAACCACCAAAAATTTTAACCAGTCATCGTTCTCACAACACTGAGGACCAGTCATTCGAAATGACTTCTCCATGCATTTTATGCATTGGTAAAAGCACTATGATGAAAAGTGTGATATGTTTTCAGGTATCTCCTATACTAATAGAGCCACATGCTCACCGGTTTGCCACATGATGTAGGCCTATGGACTGAACAAGAAACCACCAAAAATTTTAACCAGTCATCGTTCTCACAACACTGAGGACCAGTCATTCGAAATGACTTCTCCATGCATTTTATGCATTGGTAAAAGCACTATGATGAAAAGTGTGATATGTTTTCAGGTATCTCCTATACTAATAGAGCCACATGCTCACCGGTTTGCCACATGATGTAGGCCTATGGACTGAACAAGAAACCACCAAAAATTTTAACCAGTCATCGTTCTCACAACACTGAGGACCAGTCATTCGAAATGACTTCTCCATGCATTTTATGCATTGGTAAAAGCACTATGATGAAAAGTGTGATATGTTTTCAGGTATCTCCTATACTAATAGAGCCACATGCTCACCGGTTTGCCACATGATGTAGGCCTATGGACTGAACAAGAAACCACCAAAAATTTTAACCAGTCATCGTTCTCACAACACTGAGGACCAGTCATTCGAAATGACTTCTCCATGCATTTTATGCATTGGTAAAACCACTATGATGAAAAGTGTGATATGTTTTCAGGTATCTCCTATACTAATAGAGCCACATGCTCACCGGTTTGCCACATGATGTAGGCCTATGGACTGAACAAGAAACCACCAAAAATTTTAACCAGTCATCGTTCTCACAACACTGAGGACCAGTCATTCGAAATGACTTCTCCATGCATTTTATGCATTGGTAAAAGCACTATGATGAAAAGTGTGATATGTTGTCAGGTATCTCCTATACTAATAGAGCCACATGCTCACCGGTTTGCCACATGCTGTAGGCCTATGGACTGAACAAGAAACCACCAAAAATTTTAACCAGTCATCGTTCTCACAACACTGAGGACCAGTCATTCGAAATGACTTCTCCATGCATTTTATGCATTGGTAAAAGCACTATGATGAAAAGTGTGATATGTTTTCAGGTATCTCCTATACTAATAGAGCCACATGCTCACCGGTTTGCCACATGATGTAGGCCTATGGACTGAACAAGAAACCACCAAAAATTTTAACCAGTCATCGTTCTCACAACACTGAGGACCAGTCATTCGAAATGACTTCTCCATGCATTTTATGCATTGGTAAAAGCACTATGATGAAAAGTGTGATATGTTTTCAGGTATCTCCTATACTAATAGAGCCACATGCTCACCGGTTTGCCACATGATGTAGGCCTATGGACTGAACAAGAAACCACCAAAAATTTTAACCAGTCATCGTTCTCACAACACTGAGGACCAGTCATTCGAAATGACTTCTCCATGCATTTTATGCATTGGTAAAAGCACTATGATGAAAAGTGTGATATGTTTTCAGGTATCTCCTATACTAATAGAGCCACATGCTCACCGGTTTGCCACATGATGTAGGCCTATGGACTGAACAAGAAACCACCAAAAATTTTAACCAGTCATCGTTCTCACAACACTGAGGACCAGTCATTCGAAATGACTTCTCCATGCATTTTATGCATTGGTAAAACCACTATGATGAAAAGTGTGATATGTTTTCAGGTATCTCCTATACTAATAGAGCCACATGCTCACCGGTTTGCCACATGATGTAGGCCTATGGACTGAACAAGAAACCACCAAAAATTTTAACCAGTCATCGTTCTCACAACACTGAGGACCAGTCATTCGAAATGACTTCTCCATGCATTTTATGCATTGGTAAAAGCACTATGATGAAAAGTGTGATATGTTGTCAGGTATCTCCTATACTAATAGAGCCACATGCTCACCGGTTTGCCACATGATGTAGGCCTATGGACTGAACAAGAAACCACCAAAAATTTTAACCAGTCATCGTTCTCACAACACTGAGGACCAGTAATTCGAAATGACTTCTCCATGCATTTTATGCATTGGTAAAAGCACTATGATGAAAAGTGTGATATGTTTTCAGGTATCTCCTATACTAATAGAGCCACATGCTCACCGGTTTGCCACATGATGTAGGCCTATGGACTGAACAAGAAACCACCAAAAATTTTAACCAGTCATCGTTCTCACAACGCTGAGGACCAGTCATTCGAAATGACTTCTCCATGCATTTTATGCATTGGTAAAAGCACTATGATGAAAAGTGTGATATGTTTTCAGGTATCTCCTATACTAATAGAGCCACATGCTCACCGGTTTGCCACATGATGTAGGCCTATGGACTGAACAAGAAACCACCAAAAATTTTAACCAGTCATCGTTCTCACAACACTGAGGACCAGTCATTCGAAATGACTTCTCCATGCATTTTATGCATTGGTAAAAGCACTATGATGAAAAGTGTGATATGTTTTCAGGTATCTCCTATACTAATAGAGCCACATGCTCACCGGTTTGCCACATGATGTAGGCCTATGGACTGAACAAGAAACCACCAAAAATTTTAACCAGTCATCGTTCTCACAACACTGAGGACCAGTCATTCGAAATGACTTCTCCATGCATTTTATGCATTGGTAAAAGCACTATGATGAAAAGTGTGATATGTTTTCAGGTATCTCCTATACTAATAGAGCCACATGCTCACCGGTTTGCCACATGATGTAGGCCTATGGACTGAACAAGAAACCACCAAAAATTTTAACCAGTCATCGTTCTCACAACACTGAGGACCAGTCATTCGAAATGACTTCTCCATGCATTTTATGCATTGGTAAAAGCACTATGATGAAAAGTGTGATATGTTTTCAGGTATCTCCTATACTAATAGCGCCACATGCTCACCGGTTTGCCACATGATGTAGGCCTGTGGACTGAACAAGAAACCACCAAAAATTTTAACCAGTCATCGTTCTCACAACACTGAGGACCAGTCATTCGAAATGACTTCTCCATGCATTTTATGCATTGGTAAAAGCACTATGATGAAAAGTGTGATATGTTTTCAGGTATCTCCTATACTAATAGAGCCACATGCTCACCGATTTGCCACATGATGTAGGCCTATGGACTGAACAAGAAACCACCAAAAATTTTAACCAGTCATCTTTCTCAACAACACTGAGGACCAGTTATTTGAAATGACTTCTCCATGCATTTTATGCATTGGTAAAAGCACTATGATGAAAAGTGTGATATGTTTTCAGGTATCTCCTACACTGATAGAGCCACATGCTCACCGGTTTGCCACATGATGTAGGCCTATGGACTGAACAAGAAACCACCAAAAATTTTAACCAGTCATCGTTCTCACAACACTGAGGACCAGTCATTCGAAATGACTTCTCCATGCATTTTATGCATTGGTAAAAGCACTATGATGAAAAGTGTGATATGTTTTCAGGTATCTCCTATACTAATAGAGCCACATGCTCACCGGTTTGCCACATGATGTAGGCCTATGGACTGAACAAGAAACCACCAAAAATTTTAACCAGTCATCGTTCTCACAACACTGAGGACCAGTCATTCGAAATGACTTCTCCATGCATTTTATGCATTGGTAAAAGCACTATGATGAAAAGTGTGATATGTTTTCAGGTATCTCCTATACTAATAGAGCCACATGCTCACCGGTTTGCCACATGATGTAGGCCTATGGACTGAACAAGAAACCACCAAAAATTTTAACCAGTCATCGTTCTCACAACACTGAGGACCAGTCATTCGAAATGACTTCTCCATGCATTTTATGCATTGGTAAAAGCACTATGATGAAAAGTGTGATATGTTTTCAGGTATCTCCTATACTAATAGCGCCACATGCTCACCGGTTTGCCACATGATGTAGGCCTATGGACTGAACAAGAAACCACCAAAAATTTTAACCAGTCATCGTTCTCACAACACTGAGGACCAGTCATTCGAAATGACTTCTCCATGCATTTTATGCATTGGTAAAAGCACTATGATGAAAAGTGTGATATGTTTTCAGGTATCTCCTATACTAATAGAGCCACATGCTCACCGGTTTGCCACATGATGTGGGCCTATGGACTGAACAAGAAACCACCAAAAATTTTAACCAGTCATCGTTCTCACAACACTGAGGACCAGTCATTCGAAATGACTTCTCCATGCATTTTATGCATTGGTAAAAGCACTATGATGAAAAGTGTGATATGTTTTCAGGTATCTCCTATACTAATAGAGCCACATGCTCACCGGTTTGCCACATGATGTGGGCCTGTGGACTGAACAAGAAACCACCAAAAATTTTAACCAGTCATCGTTCTCACAACACTGAGGACCAGTCATTCGAAATGACTTCTCCATGCATTTTATGCATTGGTAAAAGCACTATGATGAAAAGTGTGATATGTTTTCAGGTATCTCCTATACTAATAGAGCCACATGCTCACCGATTTGCCACATGATGTAGGCCTATGGACTGAACAAGAAACCACCAAAAATTTTAACCAGTCATCGTTCTCACAACACTGAGGACCAGTTATTTGAAATGACTTCTCCATGCATTTTATGCATTGGTAAAAGCACTATGATGAAAAGTGTGATATGTTTTCAGGTATCTCCTACACTGATAGAGCCACATGCTCACCGGTTTGCCACATGATGTGGGCCTATGGACTGAACAAGAAACCACCAAAAATTTTAACCAGTCATCGTTCTCACAACACTGAGGACCAGTCATTCGAAATGACTTCTCCATGCATTTTATGCATTGGTAAAAGCACTATGATGAAAAGTGTGATATGTTTTCAGGTATCTCCTATACTAATAGAGCCACATGCTCACCGGTTTGCCACATGATGTAGGCCTATGGACTGAACAAGAAACCACCAAAAATTTTAACCAGTCATCGTTCTCACAACACTGAGGACCAGTCATTCGAAATGACTTCTCCATGCATTTTATGCATTGGTAAAACCACTATGATGAAAAGTGTGATATGTTTTCAGGTATCTCCTATACTAATAGAGCCACATGCTCACCGGTTTGCCACATGATGTAGGCCTATGGACTGAACAAGAAACCACCAAAAATTTTAACCAGTCATCGTTCTCACAACACTGAGGACCAGTCATTCGAAATGACTTCTCCATCCATTTTATGCATTGGTAAAAGCACTATGATGAAAAGTGTGATATGTTTTCAGGTATCTCCTATACTAATAGAGCCACATGCTCACCGGTTTGCCACATGATGTAGGCCTATGGACTGAACAAGAAACCACCAAAAATTTTAACCAGTCATCGTTCTCACAACACTGAGGACCAGTCATTCGAAATGACTTCTCCATGCATTTTATGCATTGGTAAAAGCACTATGATGAAAAGTGTGATATGTTTTCAGGTATCTCCTATACTAATAGAGCCACATGCTCACCGGTTTGCCACATGATGTAGGCCTATGGACTGAACAAGAAACCACCAAAAATTTTAACCAGTCATCGTTCTCACAACACTGAGGACCAGTCATTCGAAATGACTTCTCCATGCATTTTATGCATTGGTAAAACCACTATGATGAAAAGTGTGATATGTTTTCAGGTATCTCCTATACTAATAGAGCCACATGCTCACCGGTTTGCCACATGATGTAGGCCTATGGACTGAACAAGAAACCACCAAAAATTTTAACCAGTCATCGTTCTCACAACACTGAGGACCAGTCATTCGAAATGACTTCTCCATGCATTTTATGCATTGGTAAAAGCACTATGATGAAAAGTGTGATATGTTTTCAGGTATCTCCTATACTAATAGAGCCACATGCTCACCGGTTTGCCACATGATGTAGGCCTATGGACTGAACAAGAAACCACCAAAAATTTTAACCAGTCATCGTTCTCACAACACTGAGGACCAGTCATTCGAAATGACTTCTCCATGCATTTTATGCATTGGTAAAACCACTATGATGAAAAGTGTGATGTTTTCAGGTATCTCCTATACTAATAGAGCCACATGCTCACCGGTTTGCCACATGATGTAGGCCTATGGACTGAACAAGAAACCACCAAAAATTTTAACCAGTCATCGTTCTCACAACACTGAGGACCAGTCATTCGAAATGACTTCTCCATGCATTTTATGCATTGGTAAAAGCACTATGATGAAAAGTGTGATATGTTTTCAGGTATCTCCTATACTAATAGAGCCACATGCTCACCGGTTTGCCACATGCTGTAGGCCTATGGACTGAACAAGAAACCACCAAAAATTTTAACCAGTCATCGTTCTCACAACACTGAGGACCAGTCATTCGAAATGACTTCTCCATGCATTTTATGCATTGGTAAAAGCACTCTGATGAAAAGTGTGATATGTTTTCAGGTATCTCCTATACTAATAGAGCCACATGCTCACCGGTTTGCCACATGATGTAGGCCTATGGACTGAACAAGAAACCACCAAAAATTTTAACCAGTCATCGTTCTCACAACACTGAGGACCAGTCATTCGAAATGACTTCTCCATGCATTTTATGCATTGGTAAAAGCACTATGATGAAAAGTGTGATATGTTTTCAGGTATCTCCTATACTAATAGAGCCACATGCTCACCGGTTTGCCACATGATGTAGGCCTATGGACTGAACAAGAAACCACCAAAAATTTTAACCAGTCATCGTTCTCACAACACTGAGGACCAGTCATTCGAAATGACTTCTCCATGCATTTTATGCATTGGTAAAAGCACTATGATGAAAAGTGTGATATGTTTTCAGGTATCTCCTATACTAATAGAGCCACATGCTCACCGGTTTGCCACATGATGTAGGCCTATGGACTGAACAAGAAACCACCAAAAATTTTAACCAGTCATCGTTCTCACAACACTGAGGACCAGTCATTCGAAATGACTTCTCCATGCATTTTATGCATTGGTAAAACCACTATGATGAAAAGTGTGATATGTTTTCAGGTATCTCCTATACTAATAGAGCCACATGCTCACCGGTTTGCCACATGATGTAGGCCTATGGACTGAACAAGAAACCACCAAAAATTTTAACCAGTCATCGTTCTCACAACACTGAGGACCAGTCATTCGAAATGACTTCTCCATGCATTTTATGCATTGGTAAAAGCACTATGATGAAAAGTGTGATATGTTGTCAGGTATCTCCTATACTAATAGAGCCACATGCTCACCGGTTTGCCACATGATGTAGGCCTATGGACTGAACAAGAAACCACCAAAAATTTTAACCAGTCATCGTTCTCACAACACTGAGGACCAGTAATTCGAAATGACTTCTCCATGCATTTTATGCATTGGTAAAAGCACTATGATGAAAAGTGTGATATGTTTTCAGGTATCTCCTATACTAATAGAGCCACATGCTCACCGGTTTGCCACATGATGTAGGCCTATGGACTGAACAAGAAACCACCAAAAATTTTAACCAGTCATCGTTCTCACAACGCTGAGGACCAGTCATTCGAAATGACTTCTCCATGCATTTTATGCATTGGTAAAAGCACTATGATGAAAAGTGTGATATGTTTTCAGGTATCTCCTATACTAATAGAGCCACATGCTCACCGGTTTGCCACATGATGTAGGCCTATGGACTGAACAAGAAACCACCAAAAATTTTAACCAGTCATCGTTCTCACAACACTGAGGACCAGTCATTCGAAATGACTTCTCCATGCATTTTATGCATTGGTAAAAGCACTATGATGAAAAGTGTGATATGTTTTCAGGTATCTCCTATACTAATAGAGCCACATGCTCACCGGTTTGCCACATGATGTAGGCCTATGGACTGAACAAGAAACCACCAAAAATTTTAACCAGTCATCGTTCTCACAACACTGAGGACCAGTCATTCGAAATGACTTCTCCATGCATTTTATGCATTGGTAAAAGCACTATGATGAAAAGTGTGATATGTTTTCAGGTATCTCCTATACTAATAGAGCCACATGCTCACCGGTTTGCCACATGATGTAGGCCTATGGACTGAACAAGAAACCACCAAAAATTTTAACCAGTCATCGTTCTCACAACACTGAGGACCAGTCATTCGAAATGACTTCTCCATGCATTTTATGCATTGGTAAAAGCACTATGATGAAAAGTGTGATATGTTTTCAGGTATCTCCTATACTAATAGAGCCACATGCTCACCGGTTTGCCACATGATGTAGGCCTATGGACTGAACAAGAAACCACCAAAAATTTTAACCAGTCATCGTTCTCACAACACTGAGGACCAGTCATTCGAAATGACTTCTCCATGCATTTTATGCATTGGTAAAAGCACTATGATGAAAAGTGTGATATGTTTTCAGGTATCTCCTATACTAATAGCGCCACATGCTCACCGGTTTGCCACATGATGTAGGCCTATGGACTGAACAAGAAACCACCAAAAATTTTAACCAGTCATCGTTCTCACAACACTGAGGACCAGTCATTCGAAATGACTTCTCCATGCATTTTATGCATTGGTAAAAGCACTATGATGAAAAGTGTGATATGTTTTCAGGTATCTCCTATACTAATAGAGCCACATGCTCACCGGTTTGCCACATGATGTAGGCCTATGGACTGAACAAGAAACCACCAAAAATTTTAACCAGTCATCTTTCTCACAACACTGAGGACCAGTCATTCGAAATGACTTCTCCATGCATTTTATGCATTGGTAAAAGCACTATGATGAAAAGTGTGATATGTTTTCAGGTATCTCCTATACTAATAGAGCCACATGCTCACCGGTTTGCCACATGATGTAGGCCTATGGACTGAACAAGAAACCACCAAAAATTTTAACCAGTCATCGTTCTCACAACACTGAGGACCAGTCATTCGAAATGACTTCTCCATGCATTTTATGCATTGGTAAAAGCACTATGATGAAAAGTGTGATATGTTTTCAGGTATCTCCTATACTAATAGCGCCACATGCTCACCGGTTTGCCACATGATGTAGGCCTATGGACTGAACAAGAAACCACCAAAAATTTTAACCAGTCATCGTTCTCACAACACTGAGGACCAGTCATTCGAAATGACTTCTCCATGCATTTTATGCATTGGTAAAAGCACTATGATGAAAAGTGTGATATGTTTTCAGGTATCTCCTATACTAATAGAGCCACATGCTCACCGGTTTGCCACATGATGTAGGCCTATGGACTGAACAAGAAACCACCAAAAATTTTAACCAGTCATCGTTCTCACAACACTGAGGACCAGTCATTCGAAATGACTTCTCCATGCATTTTATGCATTGGTAAAAGCACTATGATGAAAAGTGTGATATGTTTTCAGGTATCTCCTATACTAATAGAGCCACATGCTCACCGGTTTGCCACATGATGTAGGCCTATGGACTAAACAAGAAACCACCAAAAATTTTAACCAGTCATCGTTCTCACAACACTGAGGACCAGTCATTCGAAATGACTTCTCCATGCATTTTATGCATTGGTAAAAGCACTATGATGAAAAGTGTGATATGTTTTCAGGTATCTCCTATACTAATAGAGCCACATGCTCACCGGTTTGCCACATGATGTGGGCCTATGGACTGAACAAGAAACCACCAAAAATTTTAACCAGTCATCGTTCTCACAACACTGAGGACCAGTCATTCGAAATGACTTCTCCATGCATTTTATGCATTGGTAAAAGCACTATGATGAAAAGTGTGATATGTTTTCAGGTATCTCCTATACTAATAGAGCCACATGCTCACCGGTTTGCCACATGATGTAGGCCTATGGACTGAACAAGAAACCACCAAAAATTTTAACCAGTCATCGTTCTCACAACACTGAGGACCAGTCATTCGAAATGACTTCTCCATGCATTTTATGCATTGGTAAAAGCACTATGATGAAAAGTGTGATATGTTTTCAGGTATCTCCTATACTAATAGAGCCACATGCTCACCGGTTTGCCACATGATGTAGGCCTATGGACTGAACAAGAAACCACCAAAAATTTTAACCAGTCATCGTTCTCACAACACTGAGGACCAGTCATTCGAAATGACTTCTCCATGCATTTTATGCATTGGTAAAAGCACTATGATGAAAAGTGTGATATGTTTTCAGGTATCTCCTATACTAATAGAGCCACATGCTCACCGGTTTGCCACATGATGTAGGCCTATGGACTGAACAAGAAACCACCAAAAATTTTAACCAGTCATCGTTCTCACAACACTGAGGACCAGTCATTCGAAATGACTTCTCCATGCATTTTATGCATTGGTAAAACCACTATGATGAAAAGTGTGATATGTTTTCAGGTATCTCCTATACTAATAGAGCCACATGCTCACCGGATTGCCACATAATGTAGGCCTATGGACTGAACAAGAAACCACCAAAAATTTTAACCAGTCATCGTTCTCACAACACTGAGGACCAGTCATTCGAAATGACTTCTCCATGCATTTTATGCATTGGTAAAAGCACTATGATGAAAAGTGTGATATGTTTTCAGGTATCTCCTATACTAATAGAGCCACATGCTCACCGGTTTGCCACATGCTGTAGGCCTATGGACTGAACAAGAAACCACCAAAAATTTTAACCAGTCATCGTTCTCACAACACTGAGGACCAGTCATTCGAAATGACTTCTCCATGCATTTTATGCATTGGTAAAAGCACTATGATGAAAAGTGTGATATGTTTTCAGGTATCTCCTATACTAATAGAGCCACATGCTCACCGGTTTGCCACATGATGTAGGCCTATGGACTGAACAAGAAACCACCAAAAATTTTAACCAGTCATCGTTCTCACAACACTGAGGACCAGTCATTCGAAATGACTTCTCCATGCATTTTATGCATTGGTAAAAGCACTATGATGAAAAGTGTGATATGTTTTCAGGTATCTCCTATACTAATAGAGCCACATGCTCACCGGTTTGCCACATGATGTAGGCCTATGGACTGAACAAGAAACCACCAAAAATTTTAACCAGTCATCGTTCTCACAACACTGAGGACCAGTCATTCGAAATGACTTCTCCATGCATTTTATGCATTGGTAAAAGCACTATGATGAAAAGTGTGATATGTTTTCAGGTATCTCCTATACTAATAGAGCCACATGCTCACCGGTTTGCCACATGATGTGGGCCTATGGACTGAACAAGAAACCACCAAAAATTTTAACCAGTCATCGTTCTCACAACACTGAGGACCAGTCATTCGAAATGACTTCTCCATGCATTTTATGCATTGGTAAAAGCACTATGATGAAAAGTGTGATATGTTTTCAGGTATCTCCTATACTAATAGAGCCACATGCTCACCGGTTTGCCACATGATGTAGGCCTATGGACTGAACAAGAAACCACCAAAAATTTTAACCAGTCATCGTTCTCACAACACTGAGGACCAGTCATTCGAAATGACTTCTCCATGCATTTTATGCATTGGTAAAAGCACTATGATGAAAAGTGTGATATGTTTTCAGGTATCTCCTATACTAATAGAGCCACATGCTCACCGGTTTGCCACATGATGTAGGCCTATGGACTGAACAAGAAACCACCAAAAATTTTAACCAGTCATCGTTCTCACAACACTGAGGACCAGTCATTCGAAATGACTTCTCCATGCATTTTATGCATTGGTAAAAGCACTATGATGAAAAGTGTGATATGTTTTCAGGTATCTCCTATACTAATAGAGCCACATGCTCACCGGTTTGCCACATGATGTAGGCCTATGGACTGAACAAGAAACCACCAAAAATTTTAACCAGTCATCGTTCTCACAACACTGAGGACCAGTCATTCGAAATGACTTCTCCATGCATTTTATGCATTGGTAAAACCACTATGATGAAAAGTGTGATATGTTTTCAGGTATCTCCTATACTAATAGAGCCACATGCTCACCGGTTTGCCACATGATGTAGGCCTATGGACTGAACAAGAAACCACCAAAAATTTTAACCAGTCATCGTTCTCACAACACTGAGGACCAGTCATTCGAAATGACTTCTCCATGCATTTTATGCATTGGTAAAAGCACTATGAT
Source organism: Ranitomeya imitator (assembly GCF_032444005.1). Taxonomy (NCBI): domain Eukaryota; kingdom Metazoa; phylum Chordata; class Amphibia; order Anura; family Dendrobatidae; genus Ranitomeya; species Ranitomeya imitator. The sequence goes on along the minus strand of NW_027193887.1, from coordinate 177,440 downwards.
GAAAAGTGTGATATGTTTTCAGGTATCTCCTATACTAATAGAGCCACATGCTCACCGGTTTGCCACATGCTGTAGGCCTATGGACTGAACAAGAAACCACCAAAAATTTTAACCAGTCATCGTTCTCACAACACTGAGGACCAGTCATTCGAAATGACTTCTCCATGCATTTTATGCATTGGTAAAAGCACTATGATGAAAAGTGTGATATGTTTTCAGGTATCTCCTATACTAATAGAGCCACATGCTCACCGGTTTGCCACATGATGTAGGCCTATGGACTGAACAAGAAACCACCAAAAATTTTAACCAGTCATCGTTCTCACAACACTGAGGACCAGTCATTCGAAATGACCTCTCCATGCATTTTATGCATTGGTAAAAGCACTATGATGAAAAGTGTGATATGTTTTCAGGTATCTCCTATACTAATAGAGCCACATGCTCACCGGTTTTCCACATGATGTAGGCCTATGGACTGAACAAGAAACCACCAAAAATTTTAACCAGTCATCGTTCTCACAACACTGAGGACCAGTCATTCGAAATGACTTCTCCATGCATTTTATGCATTGGTAAAAGCACTATGATGAAAAGTGTGATATGTTTTCAGGTATCTCCTATACTAATAGAGCCACATGCTCACCGGTTTGCCACATGATGTAGGCCTATGGACTGAACAAGAAACCACCAAAAATTTTAACCAGTCATCGTTCTCACAACACTGAGGACCAGTCATTCGAAATGACTTCTCCATGCATTTTATGCATTGGTAAAAGCACTATGATGAAAAGTGTGATATGTTGTCAGGTATCTCCTATACTAATAGAGCCACATGCTCACCGGTTTGCCACATGATGCAGGCCTATGGACTGAACAAGAAACCACCAAAAATTTTAACCAGTCATCGTTCTCACAACACTGAGGACCAGTCATTCGAAATGACTTCTCCATGCATTTTATGCATTGGTAAAAGCACTATGATGAAAAGTGTGATATGTTTTCAGGTATCTCCTATACTAATAGAGCCACATGCTCACCGGTTTGCCACATGATGTAGGCCTATGGACTGAACAAGAAACCACCAAAAATTTTAACCAGTCATCGTTCTCACAACGCTGAGGACCAGTCATTCGAAATGACTTCTCCATGCATTTTATGCATTGGTAAAAGCACTATGATGAAAAGTGTGATATGTTTTCAGGTATCTCCTATATTAATAGAGCCACATGCTCACCGGTTTGCCACATGATGTAGGCCTATGGACTGAACAAGAAACCACCAAAAATTTTAACCAGTCATCGTTCTCACAACACTGAGGACCAGTCATTCGAAATGACTTCTCCATGCATTTTATGCATTGGTAAAAGCACTATGATGAAAAGTGTGATATGTTTTCAGGTATCTCCTATACTAATAGAGCCACATGCTCACCGGTTTGCCACATGATGTAGGCCTATGGACTGAACAAGAAACCACCAAAAATTTTAACCAGTCATCGTTCTCACAACACTGAGGACCAGTCATTCGAAATGACTTCTCCATGCATTTTATGCATTGGTAAAAGCACTATGATGAAAAGTGTGATATGTTTTCAGGTATCTCCTATACTAATAGAGCCACATGCTCACCGGTTTGCCACATGATGTAGGCCTATGGACTGAACAAGAAACCACCAAAAATTTTAACCAGTCATCGTTCTCACAACACTGAGGACCAGTCATTCGAAATGACTTCTCCATGCATTTTATGCATTGGTAAAAGCACTATGATGAAAAGTGTGATATGTTTTCAGGTATCTCCTATACTAAAAGAGCCACATGCTCACCGGTTTGCCACATGATGTAGGCCTATGGACTGAACAAGAAACCACCAAAAATTTTAACCAGCCATCGTTCTCACAACACTGAGGACCAGTCATTCAAAATGACTTCTCCATGCATTTTATGCATTGGTAAAAGCACTATGATGAAAAGTGTGATATGTTTTCAGGTATCTCCTATACTAATAGAGCCACATGCTCACTGGTTTGCCACATGATGTAGGCCTATGGACTGAACAAGAAACCACCAAAAATTTTAACCAGTCATCGTTCTCACAACACTGAGGACCAGTCATTCGAAATGACTTCTCCATGCATTTTATGCATTGGTAAAAGCACTATGATGAAAAGTGTGATATGTTTTCAGGTATCTCCTATACTAATAGAGCCACATGCTCACCGGTTTGCCACATGATGTAGGCCTATGGACTGAACAAGAAACCACCAAAAATTTTAACCAGTCATCGTTCTCACAACACTGAGGACCAGTCATTCGAAATGACTTCTCCATGCATTTTATGCATTGGTAAAAGCACTATGATGAAAAGTGTGATATGTTTTCAGGTATCTCCTATACTAATAGAGCCACATGCTCACCGGTTTGCCACATGATGTAGGCCTATGGACTGAACAAGAAACCACCAAAAATTTTAACCAGTCATCGTTCTCACAACACTGAGGACCAGTCATTCGAAATGACTTCTCCATGCATTTTATGCATTGGTAAAAGCACTATGATGAAAAGTGTGATATGTTTTCAGGTATCTCCTATACTAATAGAGCCACATGCTCACCGGTTTGCCACATGATGTAGGCCTATGGACTGAACAAGAAACCACCAAAAATTTTAACCAGTCATCGTTCTCACAACACTGAGGACCAGTCATTCGAAATGACTTCTCCATGCATTTTATGCATTGGTAAAAGCACTATGATGAAAAGTGTGATATGTTTTCCGGTATCTCCTATACTAATAGAGCCACATGCTCACCAGTTTTCCACATGATGTAGGCTTATGGACTGAACAAGAAACCACCAAAAATTTTAACCAGTCATCGTTCTCACAACACTGAGGACCAGTCATTCGAAATGACTTCTCCATGCATTTTATGCATTGGTAAAAGCACTATGATGAAAAGTGTGATATGTTTTCAGGTATCTCCTATACTAATAGAGTCACATGCTCACCGGTTTGCCACATGATGTAGGCCTATGGACTGAACAAGAAACCACCAAAAATTTTAACCAGTCATCGTTCTCACAACACTGAGGACCAGTCATTCGAAATGACTTCTCCATGCATTTTATGCATTGGTAAAAGCACTATGATGAAAAGTGTGATATGTTTTCAGGTATCTCCTATACTAATAGAGCCACATGCTCACCGGTTTGCCACATGATGTAGGCCTATGGACTGAACAAGAAACCACCAAAAATTTTAACCAGTCATCGTTCTCACAACACTGAGGACCAGTCATTCGAAATGACTTCTCCATGCATTTTATGCATTGGTAAAAGCACTATGATGAAAAGTGTGATATGTTGTCAGGTATCTCCTATACTAATAGAGCCACATGCTCACCGGTTTGCCACATGATGTAGGCCTATGGACTGAACAAGAAACCACCAAAAATTTTAACCAGTCATCGTTCTCACAACACTGAGGACCAGTCATTCGAAATGACTTCTCCATGCATTTTATGCATTGGTAAAAGCACTATGATGAAAAGTGTGATATGTTTTCAGGTATCTCCTATACTAATAGAGCCACATGCTCACCGGTTTGCCACATGATGTAGGCCTATGGACTGAACAAGAAACCACCAAAAATTTTAACCAGTCATCGTTCTCACAACGCTGAGGACCAGTCATTCGAAATGACTTCTCCATGCATTTTATGCATTGGTAAAAGCACTATGATGAAAAGTGTGATATGTTTTCAGGTATCTCCTATATTAATAGAGCCACATGCTCACCGGTTTGCCACATGATGTAGGCCTATGGACTGAACAAGAAACCACCAAAAATTTTAACCAGTCATCGTTCTCACAACACTGAGGACCAGTCATTCGAAATGACTTCTCCATGCATTTTATGCATTGGTAAAAGCACTATGATGAAAAGTGTGATATGTTTTCAGGTATCTCCTATACTAATAGAGCCACATGCTCACCGGTTTGCCACATGATGTAGGCCTATGGACTGAACAAGAAACCACCAAAAATTTTAACCAGTCATCGTTCTCACAACACTGAGGACCAGTCATTCGAAATGACTTCTCCATGCACTTTATGCATTGGTAAAAGCACTATGATGAAAAGTGTGATATGTTTTCAGGTATCTCCTATACTAATAGAGCCACATGCTCACCGGTTTGCCACATGATGTAGGCCTATGGACTGAACAAGAAACCACCAAAAATTTTAACCAGTCATCGTTCTCACAACACTGAGGACCAGTCATTCGAAATGACTTCTCCATGCATTTTATGCATTGGTAAAAGCACTATGATGAAAAGTGTGATATGTTTTCAGGTATCTCCTATACTAAAAGAGCCACATGCTCACCGGTTTGCCACATGATGTAGGCCTATGGACTGAACAAGAAACCACCAAAAATTTTAACCAGCCATCGTTCTCACAACACTGAGGACCAGTCATTCGAAATGACTTCTCCATGCATTTTATGCATTGGTAAAAGCACTATGATGAAAAGTGTGATATGTTTTCAGGTATCTCCTATACTAATAGAGCCACATGCTCACCGGTTTGCCACATGATGTAGGCCTATGGACTGAACAAGAAACCACCAAAAATTTTAACCAGTCATCGTTCTCACAACACTGAGGACCAGTCATTCAAAATGACTTCTCCATGCATTTTATGCATTGGTAAAAGCACTATGATGAAAAGTGTGATATGTTTTCAGGTATCTCCTATACTAATAGAGCCACATGCTCACTGGTTTGCCACATGATGTAGGCCTATGGACTGAACAAGAAACCACCAAAAATTTTAACCAGTCATCGTTCTCACAACACTGAGGACCAGTCATTCGAAATGACTTCTCCATGCATTTTATGCATTGGTAAAAGCACTATGATGAAAAGTGTGATATGTTTTCAGGTATCTCCTATACTAATAGAGCCACATGCTCACCGGTTTGCCACATGATGTAGGCCTATGGACTGAACAAGAAACCACCAAAAATTTTAACCAGTCATCGTTCTCACAACACTGAGGACCAGTCATTCGAAATGACTTCTCCATGCATTTTATGCATTGGTAAAAGCACTATGATGAAAAGTGTGATATGTTTTCAGGTATCTCCTATACTAATAGAGCCACATGCTCACCGGTTTGCCACATGATGTAGGCCTATGGACTGAACAAGAAACCACCAAAAATTTTAACCAGTCATCGTTCTCACAACACTGAGGACCAGTCATTCGAAATGACTTCTCCATGCATTTTATGCATTGGTAAAAGCACTATGATGAAAAGTGTGATATGTTTTCCGGTATCTCCTATACTAATAGAGCCACATGCTCACCAGTTTTCCACATGATGTAGGCTTATGGACTGAACAAGAAACCACCAAAAATTTTAACCAGTCATCGTTCTCACAACACTGAGGACCAGTCATTCGAAATGACTTCTCCATGCATTTTATGCATTGGTAAAAGCACTATGATGAAAAGTGTGATATGTTTTCAGGTATCTCCTATACTAATAGAGTCACATGCTCACCGGTTTGCCACATGATGTAGGCCTATGGACTGAACAAGAAACCACCAAAAATTTTAACCAGTCATCGTTCTCACAACACTGAGGACCAGTCATTCGAAATGACTTCTCCATGCATTTTATGCATTGGTAAAAGCACTATGATGAAAAGTGTGATATGTTTTCAGGTATCTCCTATACTAATAGAGCCACATGCTCACCGGTTTGACACATGATGTAGGCCTATGGACTGAACAAGAAACCACCAAAAATTTTAACCAGTCATCGTTCTCACAACACTGAGGACCAGTCATTCGAAATGACTTCTCCATGCATTTTATGCATTGGTAAAAGCACTATGATGAAAAGTGTGATATGTTTTCAGGTATCTCCTATACTAATAGCGCCACATGCTCACCGGTTTGCCACATGATGTAGGCCTATGGACTGAACAAGAAACCACCAAAAATTTTAACCAGTCATCGTTCTCACAACACTGAGGACCAGTCATTCGAAATGACTTCTCCATGCATTTTATGCATTGGTAAAACCACTATGATGAAAAGTGTGATATGTTTTCAGGTATCTCCTATACTAATAGAGCCACATGCTCACCGGTTTGCCACATGATGTAGGCCTATGGACTGAACAAGAAACCACCAAAAATTTTAACCAGTCATCGTTCTCACAACACTGAGGACCAGTCATTCGAAATGACTTCTCCATGCATTTTATGCATTGGTAAAAGCACTATGATGAAAAGTGTGATATGTTTTCAGGTATCTCCTATACTAATAGAGCCACATGCTCACCGGTTTGCCACATGATGTAGGCCTATGGACTGAACAAGAAACCACCAAAAATTTTAACCAGTCATCGTTCTCACAACACTGAGGACCAGTCATTCGAAATGACTTCTCCATGCATTTTATGCATTGGTAAAAGCACTATGATGAAAAGTGTGATATGTTTTCAGGTATCTCCTATACTAATAGAGCCACATGCTCACCGGTTTGCCACATGATGTAGGCCTATGGACTGAACAAGAAACCACCAAAAATTTTAACCAGTCATCGTTCTCACAACACTGAGGACCAGTCATTCGAAATGACTTCTCCATGCATTTTATGCATTGGTAAAAGCACTATGATGAAAAGTGTGATATGTTTTCAGGTATCTCCTATACTGATAGAGCCACATGCTCACCGGTTTGCCACATGATGTAGGCCTATGGACTGAACAAGAAACCACCAAAAATTTTAACCAGTCATCGTTCTCACAACACTGAGGACCAGTCATTCGAAATGACTTCTCCATGCATTTTATGCATTGGTAAAAGCACTATGATGAAAAGTGTGATATGTTTTCAGGTATCTCCTATACTAATAGAGCCACATGCTCACCGGTTTGCCACATGATGTAGGCCTATGGACTGAACAAGAAACCACCAAAAATTTTAACCAGTCATCGTTCTCACAACACTGAGGACCAGTCATTCGAAATGACTTCTCCATGCATTTTATGCATTGGTAAAAGCACTATGATGAAAAGTGTGATATGTTTTCAGGTATCTCCTATACTAATAGAGCCACATGCTCACCGGTTTGCCACATGATGTAGGCCTATGGACTGAACAAGAAACCACCAAAAATTTTAACCAGTCATCGTTCTCACAACACTGAGGACCAGTCATTCGAAATGACTTCTCCATGCATTTTATGCATTGGTAAAAGCACTATGATGAAAAGTGTGATATGTTTTCAGGTATCTCCTATACTAAAAGAGCCACATGCTCACCGGTTTGCCACATGATGTAGGCCTATGGACTGAACAAGAAACCACCAAAAATTTTAACCAGTCATCGTTCTCACAACACTGAGGACCAGTCATTCGAAATGACTTCTCCATGCATTTTATGCATTGGTAAAAGCACTATGATGAAAAGTGTGATATGTTTTCAGGTATCTCCTATACTAATAGAGCCACATGCTCACCGGTTTGCCACATGATGTAGGCCTATGGACTGAACAAGAAACCACCAAAAATTTTAACCAGTCATCGTTCTCACAACACTGAGGACCAGTCATTCAAAATGACTTCTCCATGCATTTTATGCATTGGTAAAAGCACTATGATGAAAAGTGTGATATGTTTTCAGGTATCTCCTATACTAATAGAGCCACATGCTCACTGGTTTGCCACATGATGTAGGCCTATGGACTGAACAAGAAACCACCAAAAATTTTAACCAGTCATCGTTCTCACAACACTGAGGACCAGTCATTCGAAATGACTTCTCCATGCATTTTATGCATTGGTAAAAGCACTATGATGAAAAGTGTGATATGTTTTCAGGTATCTCCTATACTAATAGAGCCACATGCTCACCGGTTTGCCACATGATGTAGGCCTATGGACTGAACAAGAAACCACCAAAAATTTTAACCAGTCATCGTTCTCACAACACTGAGGACCAGTCATTCGAAATGACTTCTCCATGCATTTTATGCATTGGTAAAAGCACTATGATGAAAAGTGTGATATGTTTTCAGGTATCTCCTATACTAATAGAGCCACATGCTCACCGGTTTGCCACATGATGTAGGCCTATGGACTGAACAAGAAACCACCAAAAATTTTAACCAGTCATCGTTCTCACAACACTGAGGACCAGTCATTCGAAATGACTTCTCCATGCATTTTATGCATTGGTAAAAGCACTATGATGAAAAGTGTGATATGTTTTCAGGTATCTCCTATACTGATAGAGCCACATGCTCACCGGTTTGCCACATGATGTAGGCCTATGGACTGAACAAGAAACCACCAAAAATTTTAACCAGTCATCGTTCTCACAACACTGAGGACCAGTCATTCGAAATGACTTCTCCATGCATTTTATGCATTGGTAAAAGCACTATGATGAAAAGTGTGATATGTTTTCAGGTATCTCCTATACTAATAGAGCCACATGCTCACCGGTTTGCCACATGATGTAGGCCTATGGACTGAACAAGAAACCACCAAAAATTTTAACCAGTCATCGTTCTCACAACACTGAGGACCAGTCATTCGAAATGACTTCTCCATGCATTTTATGCATTGGTAAAAGCACTATGATGAAAAGTGTGATATGTTTTCAGGTATCTCCTATACTAATAGAGCCACATGCTCACCGGTTTGCCACATGATGTAGGCCTATGGACTGAACAAGAAACCACCAAAAATTTTAACCAGTCATCGTTCTCACAACACTGAGGACCAGTCATTCGAAATGACTTCTCCATGCATTTTATGCATTGGTAAAAGCACTATGATGAAAAGTGTGATATGTTTTCAGGTATCTCCTATACTAATAGAGCCACATGCTCACCGGTTTGCCACATGATGTAGGCCTATGGACTGAACAAGAAACCACCAAAAATTTTAACCAGTCATCGTTCTCACAACACTGAGGACCAGTCATTCGAAATGACTTCTCCATGCATTTTATGCATTGGTAAAAGCACTATGATTGAAAAGTGTGATATGTTTTCAGGTATCTCCTATACTAATAGAGCCACATGCTCACCGTTTTGCCACATAATGTAGGCCTATGGACTGAACAAGAAACCACCAAAAATTTTAACCAGTCATCGTTCTCACAACACTGAGGACCAGTCATTCGAAATGACTTCTCCATGCATTTTATGCATTGGTAAAAGCACTATGATGAAAAGTGTGATATGTTTTCAGGTATCTCCTATACTAATAGAGCCACATGCTCACCGGTTTGCCACATGATGTAGGCCTATGGACTGAACAAGAAACCACCAAAAATTTTAACCAGTCATCGTTCTCACAACACTGAGGACCAGTCATTCGAAATGACTTCTCCATGCATTTTATGCATTGGTAAAAGCACTATGATGAAAAGTGTGATATGTTTTCAGGTATCTCCTATACTAATAGAGCCACATGCTCACCGGTTTGCCACATGATGTAGGCCTATGGACTGAACAAGAAACCACCAAAAATTTTAACCAGTCATCGTTCTCACAACACTGAGGACCAGTCATTCGAAATGACTTCTCCATGCATTTTATGCATTGGTAAAAGCACTATGATGAAAAGTGTGATATGTTTTCAGGTATCTCCTATACTAATAGAGCCACATGCTCACCGGTTTGCCACATGATGTAGGCCTATGGACTGAACAAGAAACCACCAAAAATTTTAACCAGTCATCGTTCTCACAACACTGAGGACCAGTCATTCGAAATGACTTCTCCATGCATTTTATGCATTGGTAAAAGCACTATGATGAAAAGTGTGATATGTTTTCAGGTATCTCCTATACTAATAGAGCCACATGCTCACCGGTTTGCCACATGCTGTAGGCCTATGGACTGAACAAGAAACCACCAAAAATTTTAACCAGTCATCGTTCTCACAACACTGAGGACCAGTCATTCGAAATGACTTCTCCATGCATTTTATGCATTGGTAAAAGCACTATGATGAAAAGTGTGATATGTTTTCAGGTATCTCCTATACTAATAGAGCCACATGCTCACCGGTTTGCCACATGATGTAGGCCTATGGACTGAACAAGAAACCACCAAAAATTTTAACCAGTCATCGTTCTCACAACACTGAGGACCAGTCATTCGAAATGACTTCTCCATGCATTTTATGCATTGGTAAAAGCACTATGATGAAAAGTGTGATATATTTTCAGGTATCTCCTATACTAATAGAGCCACATGCTCACCGGTTTGCCACATGATGTAGGCCTATGGACTGAACAAGAAACCACCAAAAATTTTAACCAGTCATCGTTCTCACAACACTGAGGACCAGTCATTCGAAATGACTTCTCCATGCATTTTATGCATTGGTAAAAGCACTATGATGAAAAGTGTGATATGTTTTCAGGTATCTCCTATACTAATAGAGCCACATGCTCACCGGTTTGCCACATGATGTAGGCCTATGGACTGAACAAGAAACCACCAAAAATTTTAACCAGTCATCGTTCTCACAACACTGAGGACCAGTCATTCGAAATGACTTCTCCATGCATTTTATGCATTGGTAAAAGCACTATGATGAAAAGTGTGATATGTTTTCAGGTATCTCCTATACTAATAGAGCCACATGCTCACCGGTTTGCCACATGATGTAGGCCTATGGACTGAACAAGAAACCACCAAAAATTTTAACCAGTCATCATTCTCACAACACTGAGGACCAGTCATTCGAAATGACTTCTCCATGCATTTTATGCATTGGTAAAAGCACTATGATGAAAAGTGTGATATGTTGTCAGGTATCTCCTATACTAATAGAGCCACATGCTCACCGGTTTGCCACATGATGTAGGCCTATGGACTGAACAAGAAACCACCAAAAATTTTAACCAGTCATCGTTCTCACAACACTGAGGACCAGTCATTCGAAATGACTTCTCCATGCATTTTATGCATTGGTAAAAGCACTATGATGAAAAGTGTGATATGTTTTCAGGTATCTCCTATACTAATAGCGCCACATGCTCACCGGTTTGCCACATGATGTAGGCCTATGGACTGAACAAGAAACCACCAAAAATTTTAACCAGTCATCGTTCTCACAACACTGAGGACCAGTCATTCGAAATGACTTCTCCATGCATTTTATGCATTGGTAAAAGCACTATGATGAAAAGTGTGATATGTTTTCAGGTATCTCCTATACTAATAGAGCCACATGCTCACCGGTTTGCCACATGATGTAGGCCTATGGACTGAACAAGAAACCACCAAAAATTTTAACCAGTCATCGTTCTCACAACACTGAGGACCAGTCATTCGAAATGACTTCTCCATGCATTTTATGCATTGGTAAAAGCACTATGATGAAAAGTGTGATATGTTTTCAGGTATCTCCTATACTAATAGAGCCACATGCTCACCGGTTTGCCACATGATGTAGGCCTATGGACTGAACAAGAAACCACCAAAAATTTTAACCAGTCATCGTTCTCACAACACTGAGGACCAGTCATTCTAAATGACTTCTCCATGCATTTTATGCATTGGTAAAAGCACTATGATGAAAAGTGTGATATGTTTTCAGGTATCTCCTATACTAATAGAGCCACATGCTCACCGGTTTGCCACATGATGTAGGCCTATGGACTGAACAAGAAACCACCAAAAATTTTAACCAGTCATCGTTCTCACAACACTGAGGACCAGTCATTCGAAATGACTTCTCCATGCATTTTATGCATTGGTAAAAGCACTATGATGAAAAGTGTGATATGTTTTCAGGTATCTCCTATACTAATAGCGCCACATGCTCACCGGTTTGCCACATGATGTAGGCCTATGGACTGAACAAGAAACCACCAAAAATTTTAACCAGTCATCGTTCTCACAACACTGAGGACCAGTCATTCGAAATGACTTCTCCATGCATTTTATGCATTGGTAAAAGCACTATGATGAAAAGTGTGATATGTTTTCAGGTATCTCCTATACTAATAGAGCCACATGCTCACCGGTTTGCCACATGATGTAGGCCTATGGACTGAACAAGAAACCACCAAAAATTTTAACCAGTCATCGTTCTCACAACACTGAGGACCAGTCATTCGAAATGACTTCTCCATGCATTTTATGCATTGGTAAAAGCACTATGATGAAAAGTGTGATATGTTTTCAGGTATCTCCTATACTAATAGAGCCACATGCTCACCGGTTTGCCACATGATGTAGGCCTATGGACTGAACAAGAAACCACCAAAAATTTTAACCAGTCATCGTTCTCACAACACTGAGGACCAGTCATTCTAAATGACTTCTCCATGCATTTTATGCATTGGTAAAAGCACTATGATGAAAAGTGTGATATGTTTTCAGGTATCTCCTATACTAATAGAGCCACATGCTCACCGGTTTGCCACATGATGTGGGCCTATGGACTGAACAAGAAACCACCAAAAATTTTAACCAGTCATCGTTCTCACAACACTGAGGACCAGTCATTCGAAATGACTTCTCCATGCATTTTATGCATTGGTAAAAGCACTATAATGAAAAGTGTGATATGTTTTCAGGTATCTCCTATACTAATAGAGCCACATGCTCACCGGTTTGCCACATGATGTAGGCCTATGGACTGAACAAGAAACCACCAAAAATTTTAACCAGTCATCGTTCTCACAACACTGAGGACCAGTCATTCGAAATGACTTCTCCATGCATTTTATGCATTGGTAAAAGCACTATGATGAAAAGTGTGATATGTTTTCAGGTATCTCCTATACTAATAGAGCCACATGCTCACCGGTTTGCCACATGATGTAGGCCTATGGACTGAACAAGAAACCACCAAAAATTTTAACCAGTCATCGTTCTCACAACACTGAGGACCAGTCATTCGAAATGACTTCTCCATGCATTTTATGCATTAGTAAAAGCACTATGATGAAAAGTGTGATATGTTTTCAGGTATCTCCTATACTAATAGAGCCACATGCTCACCGGTTTGCCACATGATGTAGGCCTATGGACTGAACAAGAAACCACCAAAAATTTTAACCAGTCATCCTTCTCACAACACTGAGGACCAGTCATTCGAAATGACTTCTCTATGCATTTTATGCATTGGTAAAAGCACTATGATGAAAAGTGTGATATGTTTTCAGGTATCTCCTATACTAATAGAGCCACATGCTCACCGGTTTGCCACATGATGTAGGCCTATGGACTGAACAAGAAACCACCAAAAATTTTAACCAGTCATCGTTCTCACAACACTGAGGACCAGTCATTCGAAATGACTTCTCCATGCATTTTATGCATTGGTAAAAGCACTATGATGAAAAGTGTGATATGTTTTCAGGTATCTCCTATACTAATAGAGCCACATGCTCACCGGTTTGCCACATGATGTAGGCCTATGGACTGAACAAGAAACCACCAAAAATTTTAACCAGTCATCGCTCTCACAACACTGAGGACCAGTCATTCGAAATGACTTCTCCATGCATTTTATGCATTGCTAAAAGCACTATGATGAAAAGTGTGATATGTTTTCAGGTATCTCCTATACTAATAGAGCCACATGCTCACCGGTTTGCCACATGATGTAGGCCTATGGACTGAACAAGAAACCACCAAAAATTTTAACCAGTCATCGTTCTCACAACACTGAGGACCAGTCATTCGAAATGACTTCTCCATGCATTTTATGCATTGGTAAAAGCACTATGATGAAAAGTGTGATATGTTTTCAGGTATCTCCTATACTAATAGAGCCACATGCTCACCGGTTTGCCACATGATGTAGGCCTATGGACTGAACAAGAAACCACCAAAAATTTTAACCAGTCATCGTTCTCACAACACTGAGGACCAGTCATTCGAAATGACTTCTCCATGCATTTTATGCATTGGTAAAAGCACTATGATGAAAAGTGTGATATGTTTTCAGGTATCTCCTATACTAATAGAGCCACATGCTCACCGGTTTGCCACATGATGTAGGCCTATGGACTGAACAAGAAACCACCAAAAACTTTAACCAGTCATCGTTCTCACAACACTGAGGACCAGTCATTCGAAATGACTTCTCCATGCATTTTATGCATTGGTAAAAGCACTATGATGAAAAGTGTGATATGTTTTCAGGTATCTCCTATACTAATAGAGCCACATGCTCACCGGTTTGCCACATGATGTAGGCCTATGGACTGAACAAGAAACCACCAAAAATTTTAACCAGTCATCGTTCTCACAACACTGAGGACCAGTCATTCAAAATGACTTCTCCATGCATTTTATGCATTGGTAAAAGCACTATGATGAAAAGTGTGATATGTTTTCAGGTATCTCCTATACTAATAGAGCCACATGCTCACCGGTTTGCCACATGATGTGGGCCTATGGACTGAACAAGAAACCACCAAAAATTTTAACCAGTCATCGTTCTCACAACACTGAGGACCAGTCATTCGAAATGACTTCTCCATGCATTTTATGCATTGGTAAAAGCACTATGATGAAAAGTGTGATATGTTTTCAGGTATCTCCTATACTAATAGAGCCACATGCTCACCGGTTTGCCACATGATGTAGGCCTATGGACTGAACAAGAAACCACCAAAAATTTTAACCAGTCATCGTTCTCACAACACTGAGGACCAGTCATTCGAAATGACTTCTCCATGCATTTTATGCATTGGTAAAAGCACTATGATGAAAAGTGTGATATGTTTTCAGGTATCTCCTATACTAATAGAGCCACATGCTCACCGGTTTGCCACATGATGTAGGCCTATGGACTGAACAAGAAACCACCAAAAATTTTAACCAGTCATCGTTCTCACAACACTGAGGACCAGTCATTCGAAATGACTTCTCCATGCATTTTATGCATTGGTAAAAGCACTATGATGAAAAGTGTGATATGTTTTCAGGTATCTCCTATACTAATAGAGCCACATGCTCACCGGTTTGCCACATGATGTAGGCCTATGGACTGAACAAGAAACCACCAAAAATTTTAACCAGTCATCGTTCTCACAACACTGAGGACCAGTCATTCTAAATGACTTCTCCATGCATTTTATGCATTGGTAAAAGCACTATGATGAAAAGTGTGATATGTTTTCAGGTATCTCCTATACTAATAGAGCCACATGCTCACCGGTTTGCCACATGATGTAGGCCTATGGACTGAACAAGAAACCACCAAAAATTTTAACCAGTCATCGTTCTCACAACACTGAGGACCAGTCATTCGAAATGACTTCTCCATGCATTTTATGCATTGGTAAAAGCACTATGATGAAAAGTGTGATATGTTTTCAGGTATCTCCTATACTAATAGCGCCACATGCTCACCGGTTTGCCACATGATGTAGGCCTATGGACTGAACAAGAAACCACCAAAAATTTTAACCAGTCATCGTTCTCACAACACTGAGGACCAGTCATTCGAAATGACTTCTCCATGCATTTTATGCATTGGTAAAAGCACTATGATGAAAAGTGTGATATGTTTTCAGGTATCTCCTATACTAATAGAGCCACATGCTCACCGGTTTGCCACATGATGTAGGCCTATGGACTGAACAAGAAACCACCAAAAATTTTAACCAGTCATCGTTCTCACAACACTGAGGACCAGTCATTCGAAATGACTTCTCCATGCATTTTATGCATTGGTAAAAGCACTATGATGAAAAGTGTGATATGTTTTCAGGTATCTCCTATACTAATAGAGCCACATGCTCACCGGTTTGCCACATGATGTAGGCCTATGGACTGAACAAGAAACCACCAAAAATTTTAACCAGTCATCGTTCTCACAACACTGAGGACCAGTCATTCTAAATGACTTCTCCATGCATTTTATGCATTGGTAAAAGCACTATGATGAAAAGTGTGATATGTTTTCAGGTATCTCCTATACTAATAGAGCCACATGCTCACCGGTTTGCCACATGATGTGGGCCTATGGACTGAACAAGAAACCACCAAAAATTTTAACCAGTCATCGTTCTCACAACACTGAGGACCAGTCATTCGAAATGACTTCTCCATGCATTTTATGCATTGGTAAAAGCACTATAATGAAAAGTGTGATATGTTTTCAGGTATCTCCTATACTAATAGAGCCACATGCTCACCGGTTTGCCACATGATGTAGGCCTATGGACTGAACAAGAAACCACCAAAAATTTTAACCAGTCATCGTTCTCACAACACTGAGGACCAGTCATTCGAAATGACTTCTCCATGCATTTTATGCATTGGTAAAAGCACTATGATGAAAAGTGTGATATGTTTTCAGGTATCTCCTATACTAATAGAGCCACATGCTCACCGGTTTGCCACATGATGTAGGCCTATGGACTGAACAAGAAACCACCAAAAATTTTAACCAGTCATCGTTCTCACAACACTGAGGACCAGTCATTCGAAATGACTTCTCCATGCATTTTATGCATTAGTAAAAGCACTATGATGAAAAGTGTGATATGTTTTCAGGTATCTCCTATACTAATAGAGCCACATGCTCACCGGTTTGCCACATGATGTAGGCCTATGGACTGAACAAGAAACCACCAAAAATTTTAACCAGTCATCCTTCTCACAACACTGAGGACCAGTCATTCGAAATGACTTCTCTATGCATTTTATGCATTGGTAAAAGCACTATGATGAAAAGTGTGATATGTTTTCAGGTATCTCCTATACTAATAGAGCCACATGCTCACCGGTTTGCCACATGATGTAGGCCTATGGACTGAACAAGAAACCACCAAAAATTTTAACCAGTCATCGTTCTCACAACACTGAGGACCAGTCATTCGAAATGACTTCTCCATGCATTTTATGCATTGGTAAAAGCACTATGATGAAAAGTGTGATATGTTTTCAGGTATCTCCTATACTAATAGAGCCACATGCTCACCGGTTTGCCACATGATGTAGGCCTATGGACTGAACAAGAAACCACCAAAAATTTTAACCAGTCATCGCTCTCACAACACTGAGGACCAGTCATTCGAAATGACTTCTCCATGCATTTTATGCATTGCTAAAAGCACTATGATGAAAAGTGTGATATGTTTTCAGGTATCTCCTATACTAATAGAGCCACATGCTCACCGGTTTGCCACATGATGTAGGCCTATGGACTGAACAAGAAACCACCAAAAATTTTAACCAGTCATCGTTCTCACAACACTGAGGACCAGTCATTCGAAATGACTTCTCCATGCATTTTATGCATTGGTAAAAGCACTATGATGAAAAGTGTGATATGTTTTCAGGTATCTCCTATACTAATAGAGCCACATGCTCACCGGTTTGCCACATGATGTAGGCCTATGGACTGAACAAGAAACCACCAAAAATTTTAACCAGTCATCGTTCTCACAACACTGAGGACCAGTCATTCGAAATGACTTCTCCATGCATTTTATGCATTGGTAAAAGCACTATGATGAAAAGTGTGATATGTTTTCAGGTATCTCCTATACTAATAGAGCCACATGCTCACCGGTTTGCCACATGATGTAGGCCTATGGACTGAACAAGAAACCACCAAAAACTTTAACCAGTCATCGTTCTCACAACACTGAGGACCAGTCATTCGAAATGACTTCTCCATGCATTTTATGCATTGGTAAAAGCACTATGATGAAAAGTGTGATATGTTTTCAGGTATCTCCTATACTAATAGAGCCACATGCTCACCGGTTTGCCACATGATGTAGGCCTATGGACTGAACAAGAAACCACCAAAAATTTTAACCAGTCATCGTTCTCACAACACTGAGGACCAGTCATTCAAAATGACTTCTCCATGCATTTTATGCATTGGTAAAAGCACTATGATGAAAAGTGTGATATGTTTTCAGGTATCTCCTATACTAATAGAGCCACATGCTCACCGGTTTGCCACATGATGTGGGCCTATGGACTGAACAAGAAACCACCAAAAATTTTAACCAGTCATCGTTCTCACAACACTGAGGACCAGTCATTCGAAATGACTTCTCCATGCATTTTATGCATTGGTAAAAGCACTATGATGAAAAGTGTGATATGTTTTCAGGTATCTCCTATACTAATAGAGCCACATGCTCACCGGTTTGCCACATGATGTAGGCCTATGGACTGAACAAGAAACCACCAAAAATTTTAACCAGTCATCGTTCTCACAACACTGAGGACCAGTCATTCGAAATGACTTCTCCATGCATTTTATGCATTGGTAAAAGCACTATGATGAAAAGTGTGATATGTTTTTAGGTATCTCCTATACTAATAGAGCCACATGCTCACAGGTTTGTCACATGATGTGGGCCTATGGACTGAACAAGAAACCACCAAAAATTTTAACCAGTCATCGTTCTCACAACACTGAGGACCAGTCATTCGAAATGACTTCTCCATGCATTTTATGCATTGGTAAAAGCACTATGATGAAAAGTGTGATATGTTTTCAGGTATCTCCTATACTAATAGAGCCATATGCTCACCGGTTTGTCACATGATGTAGGCCTATGGACTGAACAAGAAACCACCAAAAATTTTAACCAGTCATCGTTCTCACAACACTGAGGACCAGTCATTCGAAATGACTTCTCCATGCATTTTATGCATTGGTAAAAGCACTATGATGAAAAGTGTGATATGTTTTCAGGTATCTCCTATACTAATAGAGCCACATGCTCACCGGTTTGCCACATGATGTAGGCCTATGGACTGAACAAGAAACCACCAAAAATTTTAACCAGTCATCGTTCTCACAACACTGAGGACCAGTCATTCAAAATGACTTCTCCATGCATTTTATGCATTGGTAAAAGCACTATGATGAAAAGTGTGATATGTTTTCAGGTATCTCCTATACTAATAGAGCCACATGCTCACCGGTTTGTCACATGATGTAGGCCTATGGACTGAACAAGAAACCACCAAAAATTTTAACCAGTCATCGTTCTCACAACACTGAGGACCAGTCATTCGAAATGAGTTCTCCATGCATTTTATGCATTGGTAAAAGCACTATGATGAAAAGTGTGATATGTTTTCAGGTATCTCCTATACTAATAGAGCCACATGCTCACCGGTTTGCCACATGATGTAGGCCTATGGACTGAACAAGAAACCACCAAAAATTTTAACCAGTCATCGTTCTCACAACACTGAGGACCAGTCATTCGAAATGACTTCTCCATGCATTTTATGCATTGGTAAAAGCACTATGATGAAAAGTGTGATATGTTTTCAGGTATCTCCTATATTATTAGAGCCACATGCTCACCGGTTTGCCACATGATGTAGGCCTATGGACTGAACAAGAAACCACCAAAAATTTTAACCAGTCATCGTTCTCACAACACTGAGGACCAGTCATTCGAAATGACTTCTCCATGCATTTTATGCATTGGTAAAAGCACTATGATGAAAAGTGTGATATGTTTTCAGGTATCTCCTATACTAATAGAGCCACATGCTCACCGGTTTGCCACATGATGTGGGCCTATGGACTGAACAAGAAACCACCAAAAATTTTAACCAGTCATCGTTCTCACAACACTGAGAACCAGTCATTCGAAATGACTTCTCCATGCATTTTATGCATTGGTAAAAGCACTATGATGAAAAGTGTGATATGTTTTCAGGTATCTCCTATACTAATAGAGCCACATGCTCACTGGTTTGCCACATGATGTAGGCCTATGGACTGAACAAGAAACCACCAAAAATTTTAACCAGTCATCGTTCTCACAACACTGAGGACCAGTCATTCGAAATGACTTCTCCATGCATTTTATGCATTGGTAAAAGCACTATGATGAAAAGTGTGATATGTTTTCAGGTATCTCCTATACTAATAGAGCCACATGCTCACCGGTTTGTCACATGATGTAGGCCTATGGACTGAACAAGAAACCACCAAAAATTTTAACCAGTCATCGTTCTCACAACACTGAGGACCAGTCATTCGAAATGACTTCTCCATGCATTTTATGCATTGGTAAAAGCACTATGATGAAAAGTGTGATATGTTTTCAGGTATCTCCTATACTAATAGAGCCATATGCTCACCGGTTTGCCACATGATGTAGGCCTATGGACTGAACAAGAAACCACCAAAAATTTTAACCAGTCATCGTTCTCACAACACTGAGGACCAGTCATTCGAAATGACTTCTCCATGCATTTTATGCATTGGTAAAAGCACTATGATGAAAAGTGTGATATGTTTTCAGGTATCTCCTATACTAATAGAGCCACATGCTCACCGGTTTGCCACATGATGTAGGCCTATGGACTGAACAAGAAACCACCAAAAATTTTAACCAGTCATTGTTCTCACAACACTGAGGACCAGTCATTCGAAATGACTTCTCCATGCATTTTATGCATTGGTAAAAGCACTATGATGAAAAGTGTGATATGTTTTCAGGTATCTCCTATACTAATAGAGCCACATGCTCACCGGTTTGCCACATGATGTAGGCCTATGGACTGAACAAGAAACCACCAAAAATTTTAACCAGTCATCGTTCTCACAACACTGAGGACCAGTCATTCGAAATGACTTCTCCATGCATTTTATGCATTGGTAAAAGCACTATGATGAAAAGTGTGATATGTTTTCAGGTATCTCCTATACTAATAGAGCCACATGCTCACCGGTTTGTCACATGATGTAGGCCTATGGACTGAACAAGAAACCACCAAAAATTTTAACCAGTCATCGTTCTCACAACACTGAGGACCAGTCATTCGAAATGACTTCTCCATGCATTTTATGCATTGGTAAAAGCACTATGATGAAAAGTGTGATATGTTTTCAGGTATCTCCTATACTAATAGAGCCATATGCTCACCGGTTTGCCACATGATGTAGGCCTATGGACTGAACAAGAAACCACCAAAAATTTTAACCAGTCATCGTTCTCACAACACTGAGGACCAGTCATTCGAAATGACTTCTCCATGCATTTTATGCATTGGTAAAAGCACTATGATGAAAAGTGTGATATGTTTTCAGGTATCTCCTATAATAATAGAGCCACATGCTCACCGGTTTGCCACATGATGTAGGCCTATGGACTGAACAAGAAACCACCAAAAATTTTAACCAGTCATCGTTCTCACAACACTGAGGACCAGTCATTCAAAATGACTTCTCCATGCATTTTATGCATTGGTAAAAGCACTATGATGAAAAGTGTGATATGTTTTCAGGTATCTCCTATACTAATAGAGCCACATGCTCACCGGTTTGCCACATGATGTGGGCCTATGGACTGAACAAGAAACCACCAAAAATTTTAACCAGTCATCGTTCTCACAACACTGAGGACCAGTCATTCGAAATGACTTCTCCATGCATTTTATGCATTGGTAAAAGCACTATGATGAAAAGTGTGATATGTTTTCAGGTATCTCCTATACTAATAGAGCCACATGCTCACCGGTTTGCCACATGATGTAGGCCTATGGACTGAACAAGAAACCACCAAAAATTTTAACCAGTCATCGTTCTCACAACACTGAGGACCAGTCATTCGAAATGACTTCTCCATGCATTTTATGCATTGGTAAAAGCACTATGATGAAAAGTGTGATATGTTTTCAGGTATCTCCTATACTAATAGAGCCACATGCTCACAGGTTTGTCACATGATGTGGGCCTATGGACTGAACAAGAAACCACCAAAAATTTTAACCAGTCATCGTTCTCACAACACTGAGGACCAGTCATTCGAAATGACTTCTCCATGCATTTTATGCATTGGTAAAAGCACTATGATGAAAAGTGTGATATGTTTTCAGGTATCTCCTATACTAATAGAGCCATATGCTCACCGGTTTGCCACATGATGTAGGCCTATGGACTGAACAAGAAACCACCAAAAATTTTAACCAGTCATCGTTCTCATAACACTGAGGACCAGTCATTCGAAATGACTTCTCCATGCATTTTATGCATTGGTAAAAGCACTATGATGAAAAGTGTGATATGTTTTCAGGTATCTCCTATACTAATAGAGCCACATGCTCACCGGTTTGCCACATGATGTAGGCCTATGGACTGAACAAGAAACCACCAAAAATTTTAACCAGTCATCATTCTCACAACACTGAGGACCAGTCATTCAAAATGACTTCTCCATGCATTTTATGCATTGGTAAAAGCACTATGATGAAAAGTGTGATATGTTTTCAGGTATCTCCTATACTAATAGAGCCACATGCTCACCGGTTTGCCACATGATGTAGGCCTATGGACTGAACAAGAAACCACCAAAAATTTTAACCAGTCATCGTTCTCACAACACTGAGGACCAGTCATTCGAAATGACTTCTCCATGCATTTTATGCATTGGTAAAAGCACTATGATGAAAAGTGTGATATGTTTTCAAGTATCTCCTATACTAATAGAGCCACATGCTCACCGGTTTGCCACATGATGTAGGCCTATGGACTGAACAAGAAACCACCAAAAATTTTAACCAGTCATCGTTCTCACAACACTGAGGACCAGTCATTCAAAATGACTTCTCCATGCATTTTATACATTGGTAAAAGCACTATGATGAAAAGTGTGATATGTTTTCAGGTATCTCCTATACTAATAGAGCCACATGCTCACCGGTTTGCCACATGATGTAGGCCTATGGACTGAACAAGAAACCACCAAAAATTTTAACCAGTCATCGTTCTCACAACACTGAGGACCAGTCATTCGAAATGACTTCTCCATGCATTTTATGCATTGGTAAAAGCACTATGATGAAAAGTGTGATATGTTTTCAGGTATCTCCTATATTATTAGAGCCACATGCTCACCGGTTTGCCACATGATGTAGGCCTATGGACTGAACAAGAAACCACCAAAAATTTTAACCAGTCATCGTTCTCACAACACTGAGGACCAGTCATTCGAAATCACTTCTCCATGCATTTTATGCATTGGTAAATGCACTATGATGAAAAGTGTGATATGTTTTCAGGTATCTCCTATACTAATAGAGCCACATGCTCACCGGTTTGCCACATGATGTAGGCCTATGGACTGAACAAGAAACCACCAAAAATTTTAACCAGTTATCGTTCTCACAACACTGAGGACCAGTCATTCGAAATGACTTCTCCATGCATTTTATGCATTGGTAAAAGCACTATGATGAAAAGTGTGATATGTTTTCAGGTATCTCCTATACTAATAGAGCCACATGCTCACCGGTTTGCCACATGATGTAGGCCTATGGACTGAACAAGAAACCACCAAAAATTTTAACCAGTCATTGTTCTCACAACACTGAGGACCAGTCATTCGAAATGACTTCTCCATGCATTTTATGCATTGGTAAAAGCACTATGATGAAAAGTGTGATATGTTTTCAGGTATCTCCTATACTAATAGAGCCACATGCTCACCGGTTTGCCACATGATGTAGGCCTATGGACTGAACAAGAAACCACCAAAAATTTTAACCAGTCATCGTTCTCACAACACTGAGGACCAGTCATTCGAAATGACTTCTCCATGCATTTTATGCATTGGTAAAAGCACTATGATGAAAAGTGTGATATGTTTTCAGGTATCTCCTATACTAATAGAGCCACATGCTCACCGGTTTGCCACATGATGTAGGCCTATGGACTGAACAAGAAACCACCAAAAATTTTAACCAGTCATCGTTCTCACAACACTGAGGACCAGTCATTCGAAATGACTTCTCCATGCATTTTATGCATTGGTAAAAGCACTATGATGAAAAGTGTGATATGTTTTCAGGTATCTCCTATACTAATAGAGCCACATGCTCACCGGTTTGCCACATGATGTAGGCCTATGGACTGAACAAGAAACCACCAAAAATTTTAACCAGTCATCGTTCTCACAACACTGAGGACCAGTCATTCGAAATGACTTCTCCATGCATTTTATGCATTGGTAAAAGCACTATGATGAAAAGTGTGATATGTTTTCAGGTATCTCCTATACTAATAGAGCCACATGCTCACCGGTTTGCCACATGATGTAGGCCTATGGACTGAACAAGAAACCACCAAAAATTTTAACCAGTCATCGTTCTCACAACACTGAGGACCAGTCATTCGAAATGACTTCTCCATGCATTTTATGCATTGGTAAAAGCACTATGATGAAAAGTGTGATATGTTTTCAGGTATCTCCTATACTAATAGAGCCACATGCTCACCGGTTTGCCACATGATGTAGGCCTATGGACTGAACAAGAAACCACCAAAAATTTTAACCAGTCATCGTTCTCACAACACTGAGGACCAGTCATTCGAAATGACTTCTCCATGCATTTTATGCATTGGTAAAAGCACTATGATGAAAAGTGTGATATGTTTTCAGGTATCTCCTATACTAATAGAGCCACATGCTCACCGGTTTGCCACATGATGTAGGCCTATGGACTGAACAAGAAACCACCAAAAATTTTAACCAGTCATCGTTCTCACAACACTGAGGACCAGTCATTCGAAATGACTTCTCCATGCATTTTATGCATTGGTAAAAGCACTATGATGAAAAGTGTGATATGTTTTCAGGTATCTCCTATACTAATAGAGCCACATGCTCACCGGTTTGCCACATGATGTAGGCCTATGGACTGAACAAGAAACCCACCAAAAATTTTAACCAGTCATCGTTCTCACAACACTGAGGACCAGTCATTCGAAATGACTTCTCCATGCATTTTATGCATTGGTAAAAGGCACTATGATGAAAAGTGTGATATGTTTTCAGGTATCTCCTATACTAATAGAGCCACATGCTCACCGGTTTGCCACATGATTGATAGGCCTATGGACTGAACAAGAAACCACCAAAAATTTTAACCAGTCATCGTTCTCACAACACTGAGGACCAGTCATTCGAAATGACTTCTCCATGCATTTTATGCATTGGTAAAAGCACTATGATGAAAAGTGTGATATGTTTTCAGGTATCTCCTATACTAATAGAGCCACATGCTCACCGGTTTGCCACATGATGTAGGCCTATGGACTGAACAAGAAACCACCAAAAATTTTAACTAGTCATCGTTCTCACAACACTGAGGACCAGTCATTCGAAATGACTTCTCCATGCATTTTATGCATTGGTAAAAGCACTATGATGAAAAGTGTGATATGTTTTCAGGTATCTCCTATACTAACTAGAGCCACATGCTCACCGGTTTGCCACATGATGTAGGCCTATGGACTGAACAAGAAACCACCAAAAATTTTAACCAGTCATCGTTCTCACAACACTGAGGACCAGTCATTCGAAATGACTTCTCCATGCATTTTATGCATTGGTAAAAGCACTATGATGAAAAGTGTGATATGTTTTCAGGTATCTCCTATACTAATAGAGCCACATGCTCACCCGGTTTGCCACATGATGTAGGCCTATGGACTGAACAAGAAACCACCAAAAATTTTAACCAGTCATCGTTCTCACAACACTGAGGACCAGTCATTCGAAATGACTTCTCCATGCATTTTATGCATTGGTAAAAGCACTATGATGAAAAGTGTGATATGTTTTCAGGTATCTCCTATACTAATAGAGCCACATGCTCACCGGTTTGCCACATGATGTAGGCCTATGGACTGAACAAGAAACCACCAAAAATTTTAACCAGTCATCGCTCTCACAACACTGAGGACCAGTCATTCGAAATGACTTCTCCATGCATTTTATGCATTGGTAAAAGCACTATGATGAAAAGTGTGATATGTTTTCAGGTATCTCCTATACTAATAGAGCCACATGCTCACCGGTTTGCCACATGATGTAGGCCTATGGACTGAACAAGAAACACCAAAAATTTTAACCAGTCATCGTTCTCACAACACTGAGGACCAGTCATTCGAAATGACTTCTCCATGCATTTTATGCATTGGTAAAAGCACTATGATGAAAAGTGTGATATGTTTTCAGGTATCTCCTATACTAATAGAGCCACATGCTCACCGGTTTGCCACATGATGTAGGCCTATGGACTGAACAAGAAACCACCAAAAATTTTAACCAGTCATCGTTCTCACAACACTGAGGACCAGTCATTCGAAATGACTTCTCCATGCATTTTATGCATTGGTAAAAGCACTATGATGAAAAGTGTGATATGTTTTCAGGTATCTCCTATACTAATAGAGCCACATGCTCACCGGTTTGCCACATGATGTAGGCCTATGGACTGAACAAGAAACCACCAAAAATTTTAACCAGTCATCGTTCTCACAACACTGAGGACCAGTCATTCGAAATGACTTCTCCATGCATTTTATGCATTGGTAAAAGCACTATGATGAAAAGTGTGATATGTTTTCAGGTATCTCCTATACTAATAGAGCCACATGCTCACCGGTTTGCCACATGATGTAGGCCTATGGACTGAACAAGAAACCACCAAAAATTTTAACCAGTCATCGTTCTCACAACACTGAGGACCAGTCATTCGAAATGACTTCTCCATGCATTTTATGCATTGGTAAAAGCACTATGATGAAAAGTGTGATATGTTTTCAGGTATCTCCTATACTAATAGAGCCACATGCTCACCGGTTTGCCACATGATGTAGGCCTATGGACTGAACAAGAAACCACCAAAAATTTTAACCAGTCATCGTTCTCACAACACTGAGGACCAGTCATTCGAAATGACTTCTCCATGCATTTTATGCATTGGTAAAAGCACTATGATGAAAAGTGTGATATGTTTTCAGGTATCTCCTATACTAATAGAGCCACATGCTCACCGGTTTGCCACATGATGTAGGCCTATGGACTGAACAAGAAACCACCAAAAATTTTAACCAGTCATCGTTCTCACAACACTGAGGACCAGTCATTCGAAATGACTTCTCCATGCATTTTATGCATTGGTAAAAGCACTATGATGAAAAGTGTGATATGTTTTCAGGTATCTCCTATACTAATAGAGCCACATGCTCACCGGTTTGCCACATGATGTAGGCCTATGGACTGAACAAGAAACCACCAAAAATTTTAACCAGTCATCGTTCTCACAACACTGAGGACCAGTCATTCGAAATGACTTCTCCATGCATTTTATGCATTGGTAAAAGCACTATGATGAAAAGTGTGATATGTTTTCAGGTATCTCCTATACTAATAGAGCCACATGCTCACCGGTTTGCCACATGATGTAGGCCTATGGACTGAACAAGAAACCACCAAAAATTTTAACCAGTCATCGTTCTCACAACACTGAGGACCAGTCATTCGAATGACTTCTCCATGCATTTTATGCATTGGTAAAAGCACTATGATGAAAAGTGTGATATGTTTTCAGGTATCTCCTATACTAATAGAGCCACATGCTCACTCGGTTTGCCACATGATGTAGGCCTATGGACTGAACAAGAAACCACCAAAAATTTTAACCAGTCATCGTTCTCACAACACTGAGGACCAGTCATTTCGAAATGACTTCTCCATGCATTTTATGCATTGGTAAAAGCACTATGATGAAAAGTGTGATATGTTTTCAGGTATCTCCTATACTAATAGAGCCACATGCTCACCGGTTTGCCACATGATGTAGGCCTATGGACTGAACAAGAAACCACCAAAAATTTTAACCAGTCATCGTTCTCACAACACTGAGGACCAGTCATTCGAAATGACTTCTCCATGCATTTTATGCATTGGTAAATGCACTATGATGAAAAGTGTGATATGTTTTCAGGTATCTCCTATACTAATAGAGCCACATGCTCACCGGTTTGCCACATGATGTAGGCCTATGGACTGAACAAGAAACCACCAAAAATTTTAACCAGTCATCGTTCTCACAACACTGAGGACCAGTCATTCGAAATGACTTCTCCATGCATTTTATGCATTGGTAAAAGCACTATGATGAAAAGTGTGATATGTTTTCAGGTATCTCCTATACTAATAGAGCCACATGCTCACCGGTTTGCCACATGATGTAGGCCTATGGACTGAACAAGAAACCACCAAAAATTTTAACCAGTCATCGTTCTCACAACACTGAGGACCAGTCATTCGAAATGACTTCTCCATGCATTTTATGCATTGGTAAAAGCACTATGATGAAAAGTGTGATATGTTTTCAGGTATCTCCTATACTAATAGAGCCACATGCTCACCGGTTTGCCACATGATGTAGGCCTATGGACTGAACAAGAAAACCACCAAAAATTTTAACCAGTCATCGTTCTCTACAACACTGAGGACCAGTCATTCGAAATGACTTCTCTCATGCATTTTATGCATTGGTAAAAGCACTATGATGAAAAGTGTGATATGTTTTCAGGTATCTCCTATACTAATAGAGCCACATGCTCACCGGTTTGCCACATGATGTAGGCCTATGGACTGAACAAGAAACCACCAAAAATTTTAACCAGTCATCGTTCTCACAACACTGAGGACCAGTCATTCGAAATGACTTCTCCATGCATTTTATGCATTGGTAAAAGCACTATGATGAAAAGTGTGATATGTTTTCAGGTATCTCCTATACTAATAGAGCCACATGCTCACCCGGTTTGCCACATGATGTAGGCCTATGGACTGAACAAGAAACCACCAAAAATTTTAACCAGTCATCGTTCTCACAACACTGAGGACCAGTCATTCGAAATGACTTCTCCATGCATTTTATGCATTGGTAAAAAGCACTATGATGAAAAGTGTGATATGTTTTCAGGTATCGCCTATACTAATAGAGCCACATGCTCACCGGTTTGCCACATGATGTAGGCCTATGGACTGAACAAGAAACCACCAAAAATTTTAACCAGTCATCGTTCTCACAACACTGAGGACCAGTCATTCGAAATGACTTCTCCATGCATTTTATGCATTGGTAAAAGCACTATGATGAAAAGTGTGATATGTTTTCAGGTATCTCCTATACTAATAGAGCCACATGCTCACCGGTTTGTTACATGATGTAGGCCTATGGACTGAACAAGAAACCACCAAAAATTTTAACCAGTCATCGTTCTCAACACTGAGGACCAGTCATTCGAAATGACTTCTCCATGCATTTTATGCATTGGTAAAAGCACTATGATGAAAAGTGTGATATGTTTTCAGGTATCTCCTATACTAATAGAGCCACATGCTCACCGGTTTGCCACATGATGTAGGCCTATGGACTGAACAAGAAACCACCAAAAATTTTAACCAGTCATCGTTCTCACAACACTGAGGACCAGTCATTCGAAATGACTTCTCCATGCATTTTATGCATTGGTAAAAGCACTATGATGAAAAGTGTGATATGTTTTCAGGTATCTCCTATACTAATAGAGCCACATGCTCACCGGTTTGCCACATGATGTAGGCCTATGGACTGAACAAGAAACCACCAAAAATTTTAACCAGTCATCGTTCTCACAACACTGAGGACCAGTCATTCGAAATGACTTCTCCATGCATTTTATGCATTGGTAAAAGCACTATGATGAAAAGTGTGATATGTTTTCAGGTATCTCCTATACTAATAGAGCCACATGCTCACCGGTTTGCCACATGATGTAGGCCTATGGACTGAACAAGAAACCACCAAAAATTTTAACCAGTCATCGTTCTCACAACACTGAGGACCAGTCATTCGAAATGACTTCTCCATGCATTTTATGCATTGGTAAAAGCACTATGATGAAAAGTGTGATATGTTTTCAGGTATCTCCTATACTAATAGAGCCACATGCTCACCGGTTTGCCACATGATGTAGGCCTATGGACTGAACAAGAAACCACCAAAAATTTTAACCAGTCATCGTTCTCACAACACTGAGGACCAGTCATTCGAAATGACTTCTCCATGCATTTTATGCATTGGTAAAAGCACTATGATGAAAAGTGTGATATGTTTTCAGGTATCTCCTATACTAATAGAGCCACATGCTCACCGGTTTGCCACATGATGTAGGCCTATGGACTGAACAAGAAACCACCAAAAATTTTAACCAGTCATCGTTCTCACAACACTGAGGACCAGTCATTCGAAATGACTTCTCCATGCATTTTATGCATTGGTAAAAGCACTATGATGAAAAGTGTGATATGTTTTCAGGTATCTCCTATACTAATAGAGCCACATGCTCACCGGTTTGCCACATGATGTAGGCCTATGGACTGAACAAGAAACCACCAAAAATTTTAACCAGTCATCGTTCTCACAACACTGAGGACCAGTCATTCGAAATGACTTCTCCATGCATTTTATGCATTGGTAAAAGCACTATGATGAAAAGTGTGATATGTTTTCAGGTATCTCCTATACTAATAGAGCCACATGCTCACCGGTTTGCCACATGATGTAGGCCTATGGACTGAACAAGAAACCACCAAAAATTTTAACCAGTCATCGTTCTCACAACACTGAGGACCAGTCATTCGAAATGACTTCTCCATGCATTTTATGCATTGGTAAAAGCACTATGATGAAAAGTGTGATATGTTTTCAGGTATCTCCTATACTAATAGAGCCACATGCTCACCGGTTTGCCACATGATGTAGGCCTATGGACTGAACAAGAAACCACCAAAAATTTTAACCAGTCATCGTTCTCACAACACTGAGGACCAGTCATTCGAAATGACTTCTCCATGCATTTTATGCATTGGTAAAAGCACTATGATGAAAAGTGTGATATGTTTTCAGGTATCTCCTATACTAATAGAGCCACATGCTCACCGGTTTGCCACATGATGTAGGCCTATGGACTGAACAAGAAACCACCAAAAATTTTAACCAGTCATCGTTCTCACAACACTGAGGACCAGTCATTCGAAATGACTTCTCCATGCATTTTATGCATTGGTAAAAGCACTATGATGAAAAGTGTGATATGTTTTCAGGTATCTCCTATACTAATAGAGCCACATGCTCACCGGTTTGCCACATGATGTAGGCCTATGGACTGAACAAGAAACCACCAAAAATTTTAACCAGTCATCGTTCTCACAACACTGAGGACCAGTCATTCGAAATGACTTCTCCATGCATTTTATGCATTGGTAAAAGCACTATGATGAAAAGTGTGATATGTTTTCAGGTATCTCCTATACTAATAGAGCCACATGCTCACCGGTTTGCCACATGATGTAGGCCTATGGACTGAACAAGAAACCACCAAAAATTTTAACCAGTCATCGTTCTCACAACACTGAGGACCAGTCATTCGAAATGACTTCTCCATGCATTTTATGCATTGGTAAAAGCACTATGATGAAAAGTGTGATATGTTTTCAGGTATCTCCTATACTAATAGAGCCACATGCTCACCGGTTTGCCACATGATGTAGGCCTATGGACTGAACAAGAAACCACCAAAAATTTTAACCAGTCATCGTTCTCACAACACTGAGGACCAGTCATTCGAAATGACTTCTCCATGCATTTTATGCATTGGTAAAAGCACTATGATGAAAAGTGTGATATGTTTTCAGGTATCTCCTATACTAATAGAGCCACATGCTCACCGGTTTGCCACATGATGTAGGCCTATGGACTGAACAAGAAACCACCAAAAATTTTAACCAGTCATCGTTCTCACAACACTGAGGACCAGTCATTCGAAATGACTTCTCCATGCATTTTATGCATTGGTAAAAGCACTATGATGAAAAGTGTGATATGTTTTCAGGTATCTCCTATACTAATAGAGCCACATGCTCACCGGTTTGCCACATGATGTAGGCCTATGGACTGAACAAGAAACCACCAAAAATTTTAACCAGTCATCGTTCTCACAACACTGAGGACCAGTCATTCGAAATGACTTCTCCATGCATTTTATGCATTGGTAAAAGCACTATGATGAAAAGTGTGATATGTTTTCAGGTATCTCCTATACTAATAGAGCCACATGCTCACCGGTTTGCCACATGATGTAGGCCTATGGACTGAACAAGAAACCACCAAAAATTTTAACCAGTCATCGTTCTCACAACACTGAGGACCAGTCATTCGAAATGACTTCTCCATGCATTTTATGCATTGGTAAAAGCACTATGATGAAAAGTGTGATATGTTTTCAGGTATCTCCTATACTAATAGAGCCACATGCTCACCGGTTTGCCACATGATGTAGGCCTATGGACTGAACAAGAAACCACCAAAAATTTTAACCAGTCATCGTTCTCACAACACTGAGGACCAGTCATTCGAAATGACTTCTCCATGCATTTTATGCATTGGTAAAAGCACTATGATGAAAAGTGTGATATGTTTTCAGGTATCTCCTATACTAATAGAGCCACATGCTCACCGGTTTGCCACATGATGTAGGCCTATGGACTGAACAAGAAACCACCAAAAATTTTAACCAGTCATCGTTCTCACAACACTGAGGACCAGTCATTCGAAATGACTTCTCCATGCATTTTATGCATTGGTAAAAGCACTATGATGAAAAGTGTGATATGTTTTCAGGTATCTCCTATACTAATAGAGCCACATGCTCACCGGTTTGCCACATGATGTAGGCCTATGGACTGAACAAGAAACCACCAAAAATTTTAACCAGTCATCGTTCTCACAACACTGAGGACCAGTCATTCGAAATGACTTCTCCATGCATTTTATGCATTGGTAAAAGCACTATGATGAAAAGTGTGATATGTTTTCAGGTATCTCCTATACTAATAGAGCCACATGCTCACCGGTTTGCCACATGATGTAGGCCTATGGACTGAACAAGAAACCACCAAAAATTTTAACCAGTCATCGTTCTCACAACACTGAGGACCAGTCATTCGAAATGACTTCTCCATGCATTTTATGCATTGGTAAAAGCACTATGATGAAAAGTGTGATATGTTTTCAGGTATCTCCTATACTAATAGAGCCACATGCTCACCGGTTTGCCACATGATGTAGGCCTATGGACTGAACAAGAAACCACCAAAAATTTTAACCAGTCATCGTTCTCACAACACTGAGGACCAGTCATTCGAAATGACTTCTCCATGCATTTTATGCATTGGTAAAAGCACTATGATGAAAAGTGTGATATGTTTTCAGGTATCTCCTATACTAATAGAGCCACATGCTCACCGGTTTGCCACATGATGTAGGCCTATGGACTGAACAAGAAACCACCAAAAATTTTAACCAGTCATCGTTCTCACAACACTGAGGACCAGTCATTCGAAATGACTTCTCCATGCATTTTATGCATTGGTAAAAGCACTATGATGAAAAGTGTGATATGTTTTCAGGTATCTCCTATACTAATAGAGCCACATGCTCACCGGTTTGCCACATGATGTAGGCCTATGGACTGAACAAGAAACCACCAAAAATTTTAACCAGTCATCGTTCTCACAACACTGAGGACCAGTCATTCGAAATGACTTCTCCATGCATTTTATGCATTGGTAAAAGCACTATGATGAAAAGTGTGATATGTTTTCAGGTATCTCCTATACTAATAGAGCCACATGCTCACCGGTTTGCCACATGATGTAGGCCTATGGACTGAACAAGAAACCACCAAAAATTTTAACCAGTCATCGTTCTCACAACACTGAGGACCAGTCATTCGAAATGACTTCTCCATGCATTTTATGCATTGGTAAAAGCACTATGATGAAAAGTGTGATATGTTTTCAGGTATCTCCTATACTAATAGAGCCACATGCTCACCGGTTTGCCACATGATGTAGGCCTATGGACTGAACAAGAAACCACCAAAAATTTTAACCAGTCATCGTTCTCACAACACTGAGGACCAGTCATTCGAAATGACTTCTCCATGCATTTTATGCATTGGTAAAAGCACTATGATGAAAAGTGTGATATGTTTTCAGGTATCTCCTATACTAATAGAGCCACATGCTCACCGGTTTGCCACATGATGTAGGCCTATGGACTGAACAAGAAACCACCAAAAATTTTAACCAGTCATCGTTCTCACAACACTGAGGACCAGTCATTCGAAATGACTTCTCCATGCATTTTATGCATTGGTAAAAGCACTATGATGAAAAGTGTGATATGTTTTCAGGTATCTCCTATACTAATAGAGCCACATGCTCACCGGTTTGCCACATGATGTAGGCCTATGGACTGAACAAGAAACCACCAAAAATTTTAACCAGTCATCGTTCTCACAACACTGAGGACCAGTCATTCGAAATGACTTCTCCATGCATTTTATGCATTGGTAAAAGCACTATGATGAAAAGTGTGATATGTTTTCAGGTATCTCCTATACTAATAGAGCCACATGCTCACCGGTTTGCCACATGATGTAGGCCTATGGACTGAACAAGAAACCACCAAAAATTTTAACCAGTCATCGTTCTCACAACACTGAGGACCAGTCATTCGAAATGACTTCTCCATGCATTTTATGCATTGGTAAAAGCACTATGATGAAAAGTGTGATATGTTTTCAGGTATCTCCTATACTAATAGAGCCACATGCTCACCGGTTTGCCACATGATGTAGGCCTATGGACTGAACAAGAAACCACCAAAAATTTTAACCAGTCATCGTTCTCACAACACTGAGGACCAGTCATTCGAAATGACTTCTCCATGCATTTTATGCATTGGTAAAAGCACTATGATGAAAAGTGTGATATGTTTTCAGGTATCTCCTATACTAATAGAGCCACATGCTCACCGGTTTGCCACATGATGTAGGCCTATGGACTGAACAAGAAACCACCAAAAATTTTAACCAGTCATCGTTCTCACAACACTGAGGACCAGTCATTCGAAATGACTTCTCCATGCATTTTATGCATTGGTAAAAGCACTATGATGAAAAGTGTGATATGTTTTCAGGTATCTCCTATACTAATAGAGCCACATGCTCACCGGTTTGCCACATGATGTAGGCCTATGGACTGAACAAGAAACCACCAAAAATTTTAACCAGTCATCGTTCTCACAACACTGAGGACCAGTCATTCGAAATGACTTCTCCATGCATTTTATGCATTGGTAAAAGCACTATGATGAAAAGTGTGATATGTTTTCAGGTATCTCCTATACTAATAGAGCCACATGCTCACCGGTTTGCCACATGATGTAGGCCTATGGACTGAACAAGAAACCACCAAAAATTTTAACCAGTCATCGTTCTCACAACACTGAGGACCAGTCATTCGAAATGACTTCTCCATGCATTTTATGCATTGGTAAAAGCACTATGATGAAAAGTGTGATATGTTTTCAGGTATCTCCTATACTAATAGAGCCACATGCTCACCGGTTTGCCACATGATGTAGGCCTATGGACTGAACAAGAAACCACCAAAAATTTTAACCAGTCATCGTTCTCACAACACTGAGGACCAGTCATTCGAAATGACTTCTCCATGCATTTTATGCATTGGTAAAAGCACTATGATGAAAAGTGTGATATGTTTTCAGGTATCTCCTATACTAATAGAGCCACATGCTCACCGGTTTGCCACATGATGTAGGCCTATGGACTGAACAAGAAACCACCAAAAATTTTAACCAGTCATCGTTCTCACAACACTGAGGACCAGTCATTCGAAATGACTTCTCCATGCATTTTATGCATTGGTAAAAGCACTATGATGAAAAGTGTGATATGTTTTCAGGTATCTCCTATACTAATAGAGCCACATGCTCACCGGTTTGCCACATGATGTAGGCCTATGGACTGAACAAGAAACCACCAAAAATTTTAACCAGTCATCGTTCTCACAACACTGAGGACCAGTCATTCGAAATGACTTCTCCATGCATTTTATGCATTGGTAAAAGCACTATGATGAAAAGTGTGATATGTTTTCAGGTATCTCCTATACTAATAGAGCCACATGCTCACCGGTTTGCCACATGATGTAGGCCTATGGACTGAACAAGAAACCACCAAAAATTTTAACCAGTCATCGTTCTCACAACACTGAGGACCAGTCATTCGAAATGACTTCTCCATGCATTTTATGCATTGGTAAAAGCACTATGATGAAAAGTGTGATATGTTTTCAGGTATCTCCTATACTAATAGAGCCACATGCTCACCGGTTTGCCACATGATGTAGGCCTATGGACTGAACAAGAAACCACCAAAAATTTTAACCAGTCATCGTTCTCACAACACTGAGGACCAGTCATTCGAAATGACTTCTCCATGCATTTTATGCATTGGTAAAAGCACTATGATGAAAAGTGTGATATGTTTTCAGGTATCTCCTATACTAATAGAGCCACATGCTCACCGGTTTGCCACATGATGTAGGCCTATGGACTGAACAAGAAACCACCAAAAATTTTAACCAGTCATCGTTCTCACAACACTGAGGACCAGTCATTCGAAATGACTTCTCCATGCATTTTATGCATTGGTAAAAGCACTATGATGAAAAGTGTGATATGTTTTCAGGTATCTCCTATACTAATAGAGCCACATGCTCACCGGTTTGCCACATGATGTAGGCCTATGGACTGAACAAGAAACCACCAAAAATTTTAACCAGTCATCGTTCTCACAACACTGAGGACCAGTCATTCGAAATGACTTCTCCATGCATTTTATGCATTGGTAAAAGCACTATGATGAAAAGTGTGATATGTTTTCAGGTATCTCCTATACTAATAGAGCCACATGCTCACCGGTTTGCCACATGATGTAGGCCTATGGACTGAACAAGAAACCACCAAAAATTTTAACCAGTCATCGTTCTCACAACACTGAGGACCAGTCATTCGAAATGACTTCTCCATGCATTTTATGCATTGGTAAAAGCACTATGATGAAAAGTGTGATATGTTTTCAGGTATCTCCTATACTAATAGAGCCACATGCTCACCGGTTTGCCACATGATGTAGGCCTATGGACTGAACAAGAAACCACCAAAAATTTTAACCAGTCATCGTTCTCACAACACTGAGGACCAGTCATTCGAAATGACTTCTCCATGCATTTTATGCATTGGTAAAAGCACTATGATGAAAAGTGTGATATGTTTTCAGGTATCTCCTATACTAATAGAGCCACATGCTCACCGGTTTGCCACATGATGTAGGCCTATGGACTGAACAAGAAACCACCAAAAATTTTAACCAGTCATCGTTCTCACAACACTGAGGACCAGTCATTCGAAATGACTTCTCCATGCATTTTATGCATTGGTAAAAGCACTATGATGAAAAGTGTGATATGTTTTCAGGTATCTCCTATACTAATAGAGCCACATGCTCACCGGTTTGCCACATGATGTAGGCCTATGGACTGAACAAGAAACCACCAAAAATTTTAACCAGTCATCGTTCTCACAACACTGAGGACCAGTCATTCGAAATGACTTCTCCATGCATTTTATGCATTGGTAAAAGCACTATGATGAAAAGTGTGATATGTTTTCAGGTATCTCCTATACTAATAGAGCCACATGCTCACCGGTTTGCCACATGATGTAGGCCTATGGACTGAACAAGAAACCACCAAAAATTTTAACCAGTCATCGTTCTCACAACACTGAGGACCAGTCATTCGAAATGACTTCTCCATGCATTTTATGCATTGGTAAAAGCACTATGATGAAAAGTGTGATATGTTTTCAGGTATCTCCTATACTAATAGAGCCACATGCTCACCGGTTTGCCACATGATGTAGGCCTATGGACTGAACAAGAAACCACCAAAAATTTTAACCAGTCATCGTTCTCACAACACTGAGGACCAGTCATTCGAAATGACTTCTCCATGCATTTTATGCATTGGTAAAAGCACTATGATGAAAAGTGTGATATGTTTTCAGGTATCTCCTATACTAATAGAGCCACATGCTCACCGGTTTGCCACATGATGTAGGCCTATGGACTGAACAAGAAACCACCAAAAATTTTAACCAGTCATCGTTCTCACAACACTGAGGACCAGTCATTCGAAATGACTTCTCCATGCATTTTATGCATTGGTAAAAGCACTATGATGAAAAGTGTGATATGTTTTCAGGTATCTCCTATACTAATAGAGCCACATGCTCACCGGTTTGCCACATGATGTAGGCCTATGGACTGAACAAGAAACCACCAAAAATTTTAACCAGTCATCGTTCTCACAACACTGAGGACCAGTCATTCGAAATGACTTCTCCATGCATTTTATGCATTGGTAAAAGCACTATGATGAAAAGTGTGATATGTTTTCAGGTATCTCCTATACTAATAGAGCCACATGCTCACCGGTTTGCCACATGATGTAGGCCTATGGACTGAACAAGAAACCACCAAAAATTTTAACCAGTCATCGTTCTCACAACACTGAGGACCAGTCATTCGAAATGACTTCTCCATGCATTTTATGCATTGGTAAAAGCACTATGATGAAAAGTGTGATATGTTTTCAGGTATCTCCTATACTAATAGAGCCACATGCTCACCGGTTTGCCACATGATGTAGGCCTATGGACTGAACAAGAAACCACCAAAAATTTTAACCAGTCATCGTTCTCACAACACTGAGGACCAGTCATTCGAAATGACTTCTCCATGCATTTTATGCATTGGTAAAAGCACTATGATGAAAAGTGTGATATGTTTTCAGGTATCTCCTATACTAATAGAGCCACATGCTCACCGGTTTGCCACATGATGTAGGCCTATGGACTGAACAAGAAACCACCAAAAATTTTAACCAGTCATCGTTCTCACAACACTGAGGACCAGTCATTCGAAATGACTTCTCCATGCATTTTATGCATTGGTAAAAGCACTATGATGAAAAGTGTGATATGTTTTCAGGTATCTCCTATACTAATAGAGCCACATGCTCACCGGTTTGCCACATGATGTAGGCCTATGGACTGAACAAGAAACCACCAAAAATTTTAACCAGTCATCGTTCTCACAACACTGAGGACCAGTCATTCGAAATGACTTCTCCATGCATTTTATGCATTGGTAAAAGCACTATGATGAAAAGTGTGATATGTTTTCAGGTATCTCCTATACTAATAGAGCCACATGCTCACCGGTTTGCCACATGATGTAGGCCTATGGACTGAACAAGAAACCACCAAAAATTTTAACCAGTCATCGTTCTCACAACACTGAGGACCAGTCATTCGAAATGACTTCTCCATGCATTTTATGCATTGGTAAAAGCACTATGATGAAAAGTGTGATATGTTTTCAGGTATCTCCTATACTAATAGAGCCACATGCTCACCGGTTTGCCACATGATGTAGGCCTATGGACTGAACAAGAAACCACCAAAAATTTTAACCAGTCATCGTTCTCACAACACTGAGGACCAGTCATTCGAAATGACTTCTCCATGCATTTTATGCATTGGTAAAAGCACTATGATGAAAAGTGTGATATGTTTTCAGGTATCTCCTATACTAATAGAGCCACATGCTCACCGGTTTGCCACATGATGTAGGCCTATGGACTGAACAAGAAACCACCAAAAATTTTAACCAGTCATCGTTCTCACAACACTGAGGACCAGTCATTCGAAATGACTTCTCCATGCATTTTATGCATTGGTAAAAGCACTATGATGAAAAGTGTGATATGTTTTCAGGTATCTCCTATACTAATAGAGCCACATGCTCACCGGTTTGCCACATGATGTAGGCCTATGGACTGAACAAGAAACCACCAAAAATTTTAACCAGTCATCGTTCTCACAACACTGAGGACCAGTCATTCGAAATGACTTCTCCATGCATTTTATGCATTGGTAAAAGCACTATGATGAAAAGTGTGATATGTTTTCAGGTATCTCCTATACTAATAGAGCCACATGCTCACCGGTTTGCCACATGATGTAGGCCTATGGACTGAACAAGAAACCACCAAAAATTTTAACCAGTCATCGTTCTCACAACACTGAGGACCAGTCATTCGAAATGACTTCTCCATGCATTTTATGCATTGGTAAAAGCACTATGATGAAAAGTGTGATATGTTTTCAGGTATCTCCTATACTAATAGAGCCACATGCTCACCGGTTTGCCACATGATGTAGGCCTATGGACTGAACAAGAAACCACCAAAAATTTTAACCAGTCATCGTTCTCACAACACTGAGGACCAGTCATTCGAAATGACTTCTCCATGCATTTTATGCATTGGTAAAAGCACTATGATGAAAAGTGTGATATGTTTTCAGGTATCTCCTATACTAATAGAGCCACATGCTCACCGGTTTGCCACATGATGTAGGCCTATGGACTGAACAAGAAACCACCAAAAATTTTAACCAGTCATCGTTCTCACAACACTGAGGACCAGTCATTCGAAATGACTTCTCCATGCATTTTATGCATTGGTAAAAGCACTATGATGAAAAGTGTGATATGTTTTCAGGTATCTCCTATACTAATAGAGCCACATGCTCACCGGTTTGCCACATGATGTAGGCCTATGGACTGAACAAGAAACCACCAAAAATTTTAACCAGTCATCGTTCTCACAACACTGAGGACCAGTCATTCGAAATGACTTCTCCATGCATTTTATGCATTGGTAAAAGCACTATGATGAAAAGTGTGATATGTTTTCAGGTATCTCCTATACTAATAGAGCCACATGCTCACCGGTTTGCCACATGATGTAGGCCTATGGACTGAACAAGAAACCACCAAAAATTTTAACCAGTCATCGTTCTCACAACACTGAGGACCAGTCATTCGAAATGACTTCTCCATGCATTTTATGCATTGGTAAAAGCACTATGATGAAAAGTGTGATATGTTTTCAGGTATCTCCTATACTAATAGAGCCACATGCTCACCGGTTTGCCACATGATGTAGGCCTATGGACTGAACAAGAAACCACCAAAAATTTTAACCAGTCATCGTTCTCACAACACTGAGGACCAGTCATTCGAAATGACTTCTCCATGCATTTTATGCATTGGTAAAAGCACTATGATGAAAAGTGTGATATGTTTTCAGGTATCTCCTATACTAATAGAGCCACATGCTCACCGGTTTGCCACATGATGTAGGCCTATGGACTGAACAAGAAACCACCAAAAATTTTAACCAGTCATCGTTCTCACAACACTGAGGACCAGTCATTCGAAATGACTTCTCCATGCATTTTATGCATTGGTAAAAGCACTATGATGAAAAGTGTGATATGTTTTCAGGTATCTCCTATACTAATAGAGCCACATGCTCACCGGTTTGCCACATGATGTAGGCCTATGGACTGAACAAGAAACCACCAAAAATTTTAACCAGTCATCGTTCTCACAACACTGAGGACCAGTCATTCGAAATGACTTCTCCATGCATTTTATGCATTGGTAAAAGCACTATGATGAAAAGTGTGATATGTTTTCAGGTATCTCCTATACTAATAGAGCCACATGCTCACCGGTTTGCCACATGATGTAGGCCTATGGACTGAACAAGAAACCACCAAAAATTTTAACCAGTCATCGTTCTCACAACACTGAGGACCAGTCATTCGAAATGACTTCTCCATGCATTTTATGCATTGGTAAAAGCACTATGATGAAAAGTGTGATATGTTTTCAGGTATCTCCTATACTAATAGAGCCACATGCTCACCGGTTTGCCACATGATGTAGGCCTATGGACTGAACAAGAAACCACCAAAAATTTTAACCAGTCATCGTTCTCACAACACTGAGGACCAGTCATTCGAAATGACTTCTCCATGCATTTTATGCATTGGTAAAAGCACTATGATGAAAAGTGTGATATGTTTTCAGGTATCTCCTATACTAATAGAGCCACATGCTCACCGGTTTGCCACATGATGTAGGCCTATGGACTGAACAAGAAACCACCAAAAATTTTAACCAGTCATCGTTCTCACAACACTGAGGACCAGTCATTCGAAATGACTTCTCCATGCATTTTATGCATTGGTAAAAGCACTATGATGAAAAGTGTGATATGTTTTCAGGTATCTCCTATACTAATAGAGCCACATGCTCACCGGTTTGCCACATGATGTAGGCCTATGGACTGAACAAGAAACCACCAAAAATTTTAACCAGTCATCGTTCTCACAACACTGAGGACCAGTCATTCGAAATGACTTCTCCATGCATTTTATGCATTGGTAAAAGCACTATGATGAAAAGTGTGATATGT
This sequence comes from Ranitomeya imitator, assembly GCF_032444005.1. Taxonomy (NCBI): domain Eukaryota; kingdom Metazoa; phylum Chordata; class Amphibia; order Anura; family Dendrobatidae; genus Ranitomeya; species Ranitomeya imitator. Next base: position 135,256 of record NW_027193887.1, on the reverse strand, counting down.
TTTCAGGTATCTCCTATACTAATAGAGCCACATGCTCACCGGTTTGCCACATGATGTAGGCCTATGGACTGAACAAGAAACCACCAAAAATTTTAACCAGTCATCGTTCTCACAACACTGAGGACCAGTCATTCGAAATGACTTCTCCATGCATTTTATGCATTGGTAAAAGCACTATGATGAAAAGTGTGATATGTTTTCAGGTATCTCCTATACTAATAGAGCCACATGCTCACCGGTTTGCCACATGATGTAGGCCTATGGACTGAACAAGAAACCACCAAAAATTTTAACCAGTCATCGTTCTCACAACACTGAGGACCAGTCATTCGAAATGACTTCTCCATGCATTTTATGCATTGGTAAAAGCACTATGATGAAAAGTGTGATATGTTTTCAGGTATCTCCTATACTAATAGAGCCACATGCTCACCGGTTTGCCACATGATGTAGGCCTATGGACTGAACAAGAAACCACCAAAAATTTTAACCAGTCATCGTTCTCACAACACTGAGGACCAGTCATTCGAAATGACTTCTCCATGCATTTTATGCATTGGTAAAAGCACTATGATGAAAAGTGTGATATGTTTTCAGGTATCTCCTATACTAATAGAGCCACATGCTCACCGGTTTGCCACATGATGTAGGCCTATGGACTGAACAAGAAACCACCAAAAATTTTAACCAGTCATCGTTCTCACAACACTGAGGACCAGTCATTCGAAATGACTTCTCCATGCATTTTATGCATTGGTAAAAGCACTATGATGAAAAGTGTGATATGTTTTCAGGTATCTCCTATACTAATAGAGCCACATGCTCACCGGTTTGCCACATGATGTAGGCCTATGGACTGAACAAGAAACCACCAAAAATTTTAACCAGTCATCGTTCTCACAACACTGAGGACCAGTCATTCGAAATGACTTCTCCATGCATTTTATGCATTGGTAAAAGCACTATGATGAAAAGTGTGATATGTTTTCAGGTATCTCCTATACTAATAGAGCCACATGCTCACCGGTTTGCCACATGATGTAGGCCTATGGACTGAACAAGAAACCACCAAAAATTTTAACCAGTCATCGTTCTCACAACACTGAGGACCAGTCATTCGAAATGACTTCTCCATGCATTTTATGCATTGGTAAAAGCACTATGATGAAAAGTGTGATATGTTTTCAGGTATCTCCTATACTAATAGAGCCACATGCTCACCGGTTTGCCACATGATGTAGGCCTATGGACTGAACAAGAAACCACCAAAAATTTTAACCAGTCATCGTTCTCACAACACTGAGGACCAGTCATTCGAAATGACTTCTCCATGCATTTTATGCATTGGTAAAAGCACTATGATGAAAAGTGTGATATGTTTTCAGGTATCTCCTATACTAATAGAGCCACATGCTCACCGGTTTGCCACATGATGTAGGCCTATGGACTGAACAAGAAACCACCAAAAATTTTAACCAGTCATCGTTCTCACAACACTGAGGACCAGTCATTCGAAATGACTTCTCCATGCATTTTATGCATTGGTAAAAGCACTATGATGAAAAGTGTGATATGTTTTCAGGTATCTCCTATACTAATAGAGCCACATGCTCACCGGTTTGCCACATGATGTAGGCCTATGGACTGAACAAGAAACCACCAAAAATTTTAACCAGTCATCGTTCTCACAACACTGAGGACCAGTCATTCGAAATGACTTCTCCATGCATTTTATGCATTGGTAAAAGCACTATGATGAAAAGTGTGATATGTTTTCAGGTATCTCCTATACTAATAGAGCCACATGCTCACCGGTTTGCCACATGATGTAGGCCTATGGACTGAACAAGAAACCACCAAAAATTTTAACCAGTCATCGTTCTCACAACACTGAGGACCAGTCATTCGAAATGACTTCTCCATGCATTTTATGCATTGGTAAAAGCACTATGATGAAAAGTGTGATATGTTTTCAGGTATCTCCTATACTAATAGAGCCACATGCTCACCGGTTTGCCACATGATGTAGGCCTATGGACTGAACAAGAAACCACCAAAAATTTTAACCAGTCATCTTTAACCAGTATCGTTTCTCAAACACTGAGGACAGTCATTCGAACATTAGACTGTTCTCCATGCATTTTATGCATTGGTAAAAGCACTATGACTGAAAAGTGTGATATGTTCTTCAGGTATCTCCAATAGAGCCACATGCTCACCGGTTTGCCACATGATGTAGGCCTATGGACTGAACAAGAAACCACCAAAAATTTTAACCAGTCATCGTTCTCACAACACTGAGGACCAGTCATTCGAAATGACTTCTCCATGCATTTGCATTGGTAAAAGCACTATGATGAAAAGTGTGATATGTTTTCAGGTATCTCCTATACTAATAGAGCCACATGCTCACCAGTTTGCCACATGATGTAGCCTATGGACTGAACAAGAAACCACCAAAAATTTTAACCAGTCATCGTTCTCACAACACTGAGGACCAGTCATTCGAAATGACTTCTCTATGCATTTTATGCATTGGTAAAAGCACTATGATGAAAAGTGTGATATGTTTTCAGGTATCTCCTATACTAATAGAGCCACATGCTCACCGGTTTGCCACATGATGTAGGCCTATGGACTGAACAAGAAACCACCAAAAATTTAACCAGTCATCGTTCTCACAACACTGAGGACCAGTCATTCGAAATGACTTCTCCATGCATTTTATGCATTGGTAAAAGCACTATGATGAAAAGTGTGATATGTTTTCAGGTATCTCCTATACTAATAGAGCCACATGCTCACCGGTTTGCCACATGATGTAGGCCTATGGACTGAACAAGAAACCACCCAAAATTTTAACCAGTCATCGTTCTCACAACACTGAGGACCAGTCATTCGAAATGACTTCTCCATGCATTTTATGCATTGGTAAAAGCACTATGATGAAAAGTGTGATATGTTTTCAGGTATCTCCTATACTAATAGAGCCACATGCTCACCGGTTTGCCACATGATGTAGGCCTATGGACTGAACAAGAAACCACCAAAAATTTTAACCAGTCATCGTTCTCACAACACTGAGGACCAGTCATTCGAAAATGACTTCTCCATGCATTTTATGCATTGGTAAAAGCACTATGATGAAAAGTGTGATATGTTTTCAGGTATCTCCTATACTAATAGAGCCACATGCTCACCGGTTTGCCACATGATGTAGGCCTATGGACTGAACAAGAAACCACCAAAAATTTAACCAGTCATCGTTCTCACAACACTGAGGACCAGTCATTCGAAATGACTTCTCCATGCATTTTATGCATTGGTAAAAGCACTGTGATGAAAAGTGTGATATGTTTTCAGGTATCTCCTATACTAATAGAGCCACATGCTCACCAGGTTTGCCACATGATGTAGGCCTATGGACTGAACAAGAAACCACCAAAAATTTTAACCAGTCATCGTTCTCACAACACTGAGGACCAGTCATTCGAAATGACTTCTCCATGCATTTTATGCATTGGTAAAAGCACTATGATGAAAAGTGTGATATGTTTTCAGGTATCTCCTATACTAATAGAGCCACATGCTCACCGGTTTGCCACATGATGTAGGCCTATGGACTGAACAAGAAACCACCAAAAATTTTAACCAGTCATCGTTCTCACAACACTGAGGACCAGTCATTCGAAATGACTTCTCCATGCATTTTATGCATTGGTAAAAGCACTATGATGAAAAGTGTGATATGTTTTCAGGTATCTCCTATACTAATAGAGCCACATGCTCACCGGTTTGGCCACATGATGTAGGCCTATGGACTGAACAAGAAACCACCAAAAATTTTAACCAGTCATCGTTCTCACAACACTGAGGACCAGTCATTCGAAATGACTTCTCCATGCATTTTATGCATTGGTAAAAGCACTATGATGAAAAGTGTGATATGTTTTTCAGGCATCTCCTATACTAATAGAGCCACATGCTCACCGGTTTGCCACATGATGTAGGCCTATGAACTGAACAAGAAACCACCAAAAATTTTAACCAGTCATCGTTCTCACAACACTGAGGACCAGTCATTCGAAATGACTTCTCCATGCATTTTATGCATTGGTAAAAGCACTATGATGAAAAGTGTGATATGTTTTCAGGTATCTCCTATACTAATAGAGCCACATGCTCACCGGTTTGCCACATGATGTAGGCCTATGGACTGAACAAGAAACCACCAAAAATTTTAACCAGTCATCATTCTCACAACACTGAGGACCAGTCATTCGAAATGACTTCTCCATGCATTTTATGCATTGGTAAAAGCACTATGATGAAAAGTGTGATATGTTTTCAGGTATCTCCTATACTAATAGAGCCACATGCTCACCGGTTTGCCACATGATGTAGGCTAATGGACTGAACAAGAAACCACCAAAAATTTTAACCAGTCATCGTTCTCACAACACTGAGGACCAGTCATTCGAAATGACTTCTCCATGCATTTTATGCATTGGTAAAAGCACTATGATGAAAAGTGTGATATGTTTTCAGGTATCTCCTATACTAATAGAGCCACATGCTCACCGGTTTGCCACATGATGTAGGCCTATGGACTGAACAAGAAACCACCAAAAATTTTAACCAGTCATCGTTCTCACAACACTGAGGACCAGTCATTCGAAATGACTTCTCCATGCATTTTATGCATTGGTAAAAGCACTATGATGAAAAGTGTGATATGTTTTCAGGTATCTCCTATACTAATAGAGCCACATGCTCACCGGTTTGCCACATGTTGTAGGCATATGGACTGAACAAGAAACCACCAAAAATTTTAACCAGTCATCGTTCTCACAACACTGAGGACCAGTCATTCGAAATGACTTCTCCATGCATTTTATGCATTGGTAAAAGCACTATGATGAAAAGTGTGATATGTTTTCAGGTATCTCCTATACTAATAGAGCCACATGCTCACCGGTTTGCCACATGATGTAGGCCTATGGACTGAACAAGAAACCACCAAAAATTTTAACCAGTCATCGTTCTCACAACACTGAGGACCAGTCATTCGAAATGACTTCTCCATGCATTTTATGCATTGGTAAAAGCACTATGATGAAAAGTGTGATATGTTTTCAGGTATCTCCTATACTAATAGAGCCACATGCTCACCGGTTTGCCACATGTTGTAGGCATATGGACTGAACAAGAAACCACCAAAAATTTTAACCAGTCATCGTTCTCACAACACTGAGGACCAGTCATTCGAAATGACTTCTCCATGCATTTTATGCATTGGTAAAAGCACTATGATGAAAAGTGTGATATGTTTTCAGGTATCTCCTATACTAATAGAGCCACATGCTCACCGGTTTGCCACATGATGTAGGCCTATGGACTGAACAAGAAACCACCAAAAATTTTAACCAGTCATCGTTCTCACAACACTGAGGACCAGTCATTCGAAATGACTTCTCCATGCATTTTATGCATTGGTAAAAGCACTATGATGAAAAGTGTGATATGTTTTCAGGTATCTCCTATACTAATAGAGCCACATGCTCACCGGTTTGCCACATGATGTAGGCCTATGGACTGAACAAGAAACCACCAAAAATTTTAACCAGTCATCGTTCTCACAACACTGAGGACCAGTCATTCGAAATGACTTCTCCATGCATTTTATGCATTGGTAAAAGCACTATGATGAAAAGTGTGATATGTTTTCAGGTATCTCCTATACTAATAGAGCCACATGCTCACCGGTTTGCCACATGATGTAGGCCTATGGACTGAACAAGAAACCACCAAAAATTTTAACCAGTCATCGTTCTCACAACACTGAGGACCAGTCATTCGAAATGACTTCTCCATGCATTTTATGCATTGGTAAAAGCACTATGATGAAAAGTGTGATATGTTTTCAGGTATCTCCTATACTAATAGAGCCACATGCTCACCGGTTTGCCACATGATGTAGGCCTATGGACTGAACAAGAAACACCAAAAATTTTAACCAGTCATCGTTCTCACAACACTGAGGACCAGTCATTCGAAATGACTTCTCCATGCATTTTATGCATTGGTAAAAGCACTATGATGAAAAGTGTGATATGTTTTCAGGTATCTCCTATACTAATAGAGCCACATGCTCACCGGTTTGCCACATGATGTAGGCCTATGGACTGAACAAGAAACCACCAAAAATTTTAACCAGTCATCGTTCTCACAACACTGAGGACCAGTCATTCGAAATGACTTCTCCATGCATTTTATGCATTGGTAAAAGCACTATGATGAAAAGTGTGATATGTTTTCAGGTATCTCCTATACTAATAGAGCCACATGCTCACCGGTTTGGCACATGATGTAGGCCTATGGACTGAACAAGAAACCACCAAAAATTTTAACCAGTCATCGTTCTCACAACACTGAGGACCAGTCATTCGAAATGACTTCTCCATGCATTTTATGCATTGGTAAAAGCACTATGATGAAAAGTGTGATATGTTTTCAGGCATCTCCTATACTAATAGAGCCACATGCTCACCGGTTTGCCACATGATGTAGGCCTATGAACTGAACAAGAAACCACCAAAAATTTTAACCAGTCATCGTTCTCACAACACTGAGGACCAGTCATTCGAAATGACTTCTCCATGCATTTTATGCATTGGTAAAAGCACTATGATGAAAAGTGTGATATGTTTTCAGGTATCTCCTATACTAATAGAGCCACATGCTCACCGGTTTGCCACATGTTGTAGGCCTATGGACTGAACAAGAAACCACCAAAAATTTTAACCAGTCATCATTCTCACAACACTGAGGACCAGTCATTCGAAATGACTTCTCCATGCATTTTATGCATTGGTAAAAGCACTATGATGAAAAGTGTGATATGTTTTCAGGTATCTCCTATACTAATAGAGCCACATGCTCACCGGTTTGCCACATGATGTAGGCTAATGGACTGAACAAGAAACCACCAAAAATTTTAACCAGTCATCGTTCTCACAACACTGAGGACCAGTCATTCGAAATGACTTCTCCATGCATTTTATGCATTGGTAAAAGCACTATGATGAAAAGTGTGATATGTTTTCAGGTATCTCCTATACTAATAGAGCCACATGCTCACCGGTTTGCCACATGATGTAGGCCTATGGACTGAACAAGAAACCACCAAAAATTTTAACCAGTCATCGTTCTCACAACACTGAGGACCAGTCATTCGAAATGACTTCTCCATGCATTTTATGCATTGGTAAAAGCACTATGATGAAAAGTGTGATATGTTTTCAGGTATCTCCTATACTAATAGAGCCACATGCTCACCGGTTTGCCACATGATGTAGGCCTATGGACTGAACAAGAAACCACCAAAAATTTTAACCAGTCATCGTTCTCACAACACTGAGGACCAGTCATTCGAAATGACTTCTCCATGCATTTTATGCATTGGTAAAAGCACTATGATGAAAAGTGTGATATGTTTTCAGGTATCTCCTATACTAATAGAGCCACATGCTCACCGGTTTGCCACATGATGTAGGCTAATGGACTGAACAAGAAACCACCAAAAATTTTAACCAGTCATCGTTCTCACAACACTGAGGACCAGTCATTCGAAATGACTTCTCCATGCATTTTATGCATTGGTAAAAGCACTATGATGAAAAGTGTGATATGTTTTCAGGTATCTCCTATACTAATAGAGCCACATGCTCACCGGTTTGCCACATGATGTAGGCCTATGGACTGAACAAGAAACCACCAAAAATTTTAACCAGTCATCGTTCTCACAACACTGAGGACCAGTCATTCGAAATGACTTCTCCATGCATTTTATGCATTGGTAAAAGCACTATGATGAAAAGTGTGATATGTTTTCAGGTATCTCCTATACTAATAGAGCCACATGCTCACCGGTTTGCCACATGTTGTAGGCATATGGACTGAACAAGAAACCACCAAAAATTTTAACCAGTCATCGTTCTCACAACACTGAGGACCAGTCATTCGAAATGACTTCTCCATGCATTTTATGCATTGGTAAAAGCACTATGATGAAAAGTGTGATATGTTTTCAGGTATCTCCTATATTAATAGAGCCACATGCTCACCGGTTTGCCACATGATGTAGGCCTATGGACTGAACAAGAAACCACCAAAAATTTTAACCAGTCATCGTTCTCACAACACTGAGGACCAGTCATTCGAAATGACTTCTCCATGCATTTTATGCATTGGTAAAAGCACTATGATGAAAAGTGTGATATGTTTTCAGGTATCTCCTATACTAATAGAGCCACATGCTCACCGGTTTGCCACATGATGTAGGCCTATGGACTGAACAAGAAACCACCAAAAATTTTAACCAGTCATCGTTCTCACAACACTGAGGACCAGTCATTCGAAATGACTTCTCCATGCATTTTATGCATTGGTAAAAGCACTATGATGAAAAGTGTGATATGTTTTCAGGTATCTCCTATACTAATAGAGCCACATGCTCACCGGTTTGCCACATGATGTAGGCCTATGGACTGAACAAGAAACCACCAAAAATTTTAACCAGTCATCGTTCTCACAACACTGAGGACCAGTCATTCGAAATGACTTCTCCATGCATTTTATGCATTGGTAAAAGCACTATGATGAAAAGTGTGATATGTTTTCAGGTATCTCCTATACTAATAGAGCCACATGCTCACCGGTTTGCCACATGATGTAGGCCTATGGACTGAACAAGAAACCACCAAAAATTTTAACCAGTCATCGTTCTCACAACACTGAGGACCAGTCATTCGAAATGACTTCTCCATGCATTTTATGCATTGGTAAAAGCACTATGATGAAAAGTGTGATATGTTTTCAGGTATCTCCTATACTAATAGAGCCACATGCTCACCGGTTTGGCACATGATGTAGGCCTATGGACTGAACAAGAAACCACCAAAAATTTTAACCAGTCATCGTTCTCACAACACTGAGGACCAGTCATTCGAAATGACTTCTCCATGCATTTTATGCATTGGTAAAAGCACTATGATGAAAAGTGTGATATGTTTTCAGGCATCTCCTATACTAATAGAGCCACATGCTCACCGGTTTGCCACATGATGTAGGCCTATGAACTGAACAAGAAACCACCAAAAATTTTAACCAGTCATCGTTCTCACAACACTGAGGACCAGTCATTCGAAATGACTTCTCCATGCATTTTATGCATTGGTAAAAGCACTATGATGAAAAGTGTGATATGTTTTCAGGTATCTCCTATACTAATAGAGCCACATGCTCACCGGTTTGCCACATGTTGTAGGCCTATGGACTGAACAAGAAACCACCAAAAATTTTAACCAGTCATCATTCTCACAACACTGAGGACCAGTCATTCGAAATGACTTCTCCATGCATTTTATGCATTGGTAAAAGCACTATGATGAAAAGTGTGATATGTTTTCAGGTATCTCCTATACTAATAGAGCCACATGCTCACCGGTTTGCCACATGATGTAGGCTAATGGACTGAACAAGAAACCACCAAAAATTTTAACCAGTCATCGTTCTCACAACACTGAGGACCAGTCATTCGAAATGACTTCTCCATGCATTTTATGCATTGGTAAAAGCACTATGATGAAAAGTGTGATATGTTTTCAGGTATCTCCTATACTAATAGAGCCACATGCTCACCGGTTTGCCACATGATGTAGGCCTATGGACTGAACAAGAAACCACCAAAAATTTTAACCAGTCATCGTTCTCACAACACTGAGGACCAGTCATTCGAAATGACTTCTCCATGCATTTTATGCATTGGTAAAAGCACTATGATGAAAAGTGTGATATGTTTTCAGGTATCTCCTATACTAATAGAGCCACATGCTCACCGGTTTGCCACATGATGTAGGCTAATGGACTGAACAAGAAACCACCAAAAATTTTAACCAGTCATCGTTCTCACAACACTGAGGACCAGTCATTCGAAATGACTTCTCCATGCATTTTATGCATTGGTAAAAGCACTATGATGAAAAGTGTGATATGTTTTCAGGTATCTCCTATACTAATAGAGCCACATGCTCACCGGTTTGCCACATGATGTAGGCCTATGGACTGAACAAGAAACCACCAAAAATTTTAACCAGTCATCGTTCTCACAACACTGAGGACCAGTCATTCGAAATGACTTCTCCATGCATTTTATGCATTGGTAAAAGCACTATGATGAAAAGTGTGATATGTTTTCAGGTATCTCCTATACTAATAGAGCCACATGCTCACCGGTTTGCTACATGATGTAGGCCTATGGACTGAACAAGAAACCACCAAAAATTTTAACCAGTCATCGTTCTCACAACACTGAGGACCAGTCATTCGAAATGACATCTCCATGCATTTTATGCATTGGTAAAAGCACTATGATGAAAAGTGTGATATGTTTTCAGGTATCTCCTATACTAATAGAGCCACATGCTCACCGGTTTGCCACATGATGTAGGCCTATGGACTGAACAAGAAACCACCAAAAATTTTAACCAGTCATCGTTCTCACAACACTGAGGACCAGTCATTCGAAATGACTTCTCCATGCATTTTATGCATTGGTAAAAGCACTATGATGAAAAGTGTGATATGTTTTCAGGTATCTCCTATACTAATAGAGCCACATGCTCACCGGTTTGCCACATGATGTAGGCCTATGGACTGAACAAGAAACCACCAAAAATTTTAACCAGTCATCGTTCTCACAACACTGAGGACCAGTCATTCGAAATGACTTCTCCATGCATTTTATGCATTGGTAAAAGCACTATGATGAAAAGTGTGATATGTTTTCAGGTATCTCCTATACTAATAGAGCCACATGCTCACCGGTTTGCCACATGATGTAGGCCTATGGACTGAACAAGAAACCACCAAAAATTTTAACCAGTCATCGTTCTCACAACACTGAGGACCAGTCATTCGAAATGACTTCTCCATGCATTTTATGCATTGGTAAAAGCACTATGATGAAAAGTGTGATATGTTTTCAGGTATCTCCTATACTAATAGAGCCACATGCTCACCGGTTTGCCACATGATGTAGGCCTATGGACTGAACAAGAAACCACCAAAAATTTTAACCAGTCATCGTTCTCACAACACTGAGGACCAGTCATTCGAAATGACTTCTCCATGCATTTTATGCATTGGTAAAAGCACTATGATGAAAAGTGTGATATGTTTTCAGGTATCTCCTATACTAATAGAGCCACATGCTCACCGGTTTGCCACATGATGTAGGCCTATGGACTGAACAAGAAACCACCAAAAATTTTAACCAGTCATCGTTCTCACAACACTGAGGACCAGTCATTCGAAATGACTTCTCCATGCATTTTATGCATTGGTAAAAGCACTATGATGAAAAGTGTGATATGTTTTCAGGTATCTCCTATACTAATAGAGCCACATGCTCACCGGTTTGCCACATGATGTAGGCTAATGGACTGAACAAGAAACCACCAAAAATTTTAACCAGTCATCGTTCTCACAACACTGAGGACCAGTCATTCGAAATGACTTCTCCATGCATTTTATGCATTGGTAAAAGCACTATGATGAAAAGTGTGATATGTTTTCAGGTATCTCCTATACTAATAGAGCCACATGCTCACCGGTTTGCCACATGATGTAGGCCTATGGACTGAACAAGAAACCACCAAAAATTTTAACCAGTCATCGTTCTCACAACACTGAGGACCAGTCATTCGAAATGACTTCTCCATGCATTTTATGCATTGGTAAAAGCACTATGATGAAAAGTGTGATATGTTTTCAGGTATCTCCTATACTAATAGAGCCACATGCTCACCGGTTTGCTACATGATGTAGGCCTATGGACTGAACAAGAAACCACCAAAAATTTTAACCAGTCATCGTTCTCACAACACTGAGGACCAGTCATTCGAAATGACATCTCCATGCATTTTATGCATTGGTAAAAGCACTATGATGAAAAGTGTGATATGTTTTCAGGTATCTCCTATACTAATAGAGCCACATGCTCACCGGTTTGCCACATGATGTAGGCCTATGGACTGAACAAGAAACCACCAAAAATTTTAACCAGTCATCGTTCTCACAACACTGAGGACCAGTCATTCGAAATGACTTCTCCATGCATTTTATGCATTGGTAAAAGCACTATGATGAAAAGTGTGATATGTTTTCAGGTATCTCCTATACTAATAGAGCCACATGCTCACCGGTTTGCCACATGATGTAGGCCTATGGACTGAACAAGAAACCACCAAAAATTTTAACCAGTCATCGTTCTCACAACACTGAGGACCAGTCATTCGAAATGACTTCTCCATGCATTTTATGCATTGGTAAAAGCACTATGATGAAAAGTGTGATATGTTTTCAGGTATCTCCTATACTAATAGAGCCACATGCTCACCGGTTTGCCACATGATGTAGGCCTATGGACTGAACAAGAAACCACCAAAAATTTTAACCAGTCATCGTTCTCACAACACTGAGGACCAGTCATTCGAAATGACTTCTCCATGCATTTTATGCATTGGTAAAAGCACTATGATGAAAAGTGTGATATGTTTTCAGGTATCTCCTATACTAATAGAGCCACATGCTCACCGGTTTGCCACATGATGTAGGCCTATGGACTGAACAAGAAACCACCAAAAATTTTAACCAGTCATCGTTCTCACAACACTGAGGACCAGTCATTCGAAATGACTTCTCCATGCATTTTATGCATTGGTAAAAGCACTATGATGAAAAGTGTGATATGTTTTCAGGTATCTCCTATACTAATAGAGCCACATGCTCACCGGTTTGCCACATGATGTAGGCCTATGGACTGAACAAGAAACCACCAAAAATTTTAACCAGTCATCGTTCTCACAACACTGAGGACCAGTCATTCGAAATGACTTCTCCATGCATTTTATGCATTGGTAAAAGCACTATGATGAAAAGTGTGATATGTTTTCAGGTATCTCCTATACTAATAGAGCCACATGCTCACCGGTTTGCCACATGATGTAGGCTAATGGACTGAACAAGAAACCACCAAAAATTTTAACCAGTCATCGTTCTCACAACACTGAGGACCAGTCATTCGAAATGACTTCTCCATGCATTTTATGCATTGGTAAAAGCACTATGATGAAAAGTGTGATATGTTTTCAGGTATCTCCTATACTAATAGAGCCACATGCTCACCGGTTTGCCACATGATGTAGGCCTATGGACTGAACAAGAAACCACCAAAAATTTTAACCAGCCATCGTTCTCGCAACACTGAGGACCAGTCATTCGAAATGACTTCTCCATGCATTTTATGCATTGGTAAAAGCACTATGATGAAAAGTGTGATATGTTTTCAGGTATCTCCTATACTAATAGAGCCACATGCTCACCGGTTTGCCACATGATGTAGGCTAATGGACTGAACAAGAAACCACCAAAAATTGTAACCAGTCATCGTTCTCACAACACTGAGGACCAGTCATTCGAAATGACTTCTCCATGCATTTTATGCATTGGTAAAAGCACTATGATGAAAAGTGTGATATGTTTTCAGGTATCTCCTATACTAATAGAGCCACATGCTCACCGGTTTGCCACATGATGTAGGCCTATGGACTGAACAAGAAACCACCAAAAATTTTAACCAGTCATCGTTCTCACAACACTGAGGACCAGTCATTCGAAATGACTTCTCCATGCATTTTATGCATTGGTAAAAGCACTATGATGAAAAGTGTGATATGTTTTCAGGTATCTCCTATACTAATAGAGCCACATGCTCACCGGTTTGCCTACATGCATGGAGAAGTCATTTCGAATGACTGGTCCTCAGTGTTGTGAGAACGATGACTGGTTAAAATTTTGGGTGGTTTCTTGTTCAGTCCATAGGCCTACATCATGTGGCAAACCGGTGAGCATGTGGCTCTATTAGTATAGGAGATACCTGAAAACATATCACACTTTTCATCATAGTGCTTTTACCAATGCATAAAATGCATGGAGAAGTCATTTCGAATGACTGGTCCTCAGTGTTGTGAGAACGATGACTGGTTAAAATTTTTGGTGGTTTCTTGTTCAGTCCATAGGCCTACATCATGTGGCAAACCGGTGAGCATGTGGCTCTATTAGTATAGGAGATACCTGAAAACATATCACACTTTTCATCATAGTGCTTTTACCAATGCATAAAATGCATGGAGAAGTCATTTCGAATGACTGGTCCTCAGTGTTGTGAGAACGATGACTGGTTAAAATTTTTGGTGGTTTCTTGTTCAGTCCATAGGCCTACATCATGTGGCAAACCGGTGAGCATGTGGCTCTATTAGTATAGGAGATACCTGAAAACATATCACACTTTTCATCATAGTGCTTTTACCAATGCATAAAATGCATGGAGAAGTCATTTCGAATGACTGGTCCTCAGTGTTGTGAGAACGATGACTGGTTAAAATTTTTGGTGGTTTCTTGTTCAGTCCATAGGCCTACATCATGTGGCAAACCGGTGAGCATGTGGCTCTATTAGTATAGGAGATACCTGAAAACATATCACACTTTTCATCATAGTGCTTTTACCAATGCATAAAATGCATGGAGAAGTCATTTCGAATGACTGGTCCTCTGTTGTGAGAACGATGACTGGTTAAAATTTTTGGTGGTTTCTTGTTCAGTCTATAGGCCTACATCATGTGGCAAACCGGTGAGCATGTGGCTCTATTAGTATAGGAGATACCTGAAAACATATCACACTTTTCATCATAGTGCTTTTACCAATGCATAAAATGCATGGAGAAGTCATTTCAAATGACTGGTCCTCAGTGTTGTGAGAACGATGACTGGTTAAAATTTTTGGTGGTTTCTTGTTCAGTCCATAGGCCTACATCATGTTGCAAACCGGTGAGCATGTGGCTCTATTAGTATAGGAGATACCTGAAAACATCACACTTTTCATCATAGTGCTTTTACCAATGCATAAAATGCATGGAGAAGTCATTTCGAATGACTGGTCCTCAGTGTTGTGAGAACGATGACTGGTTAAAATTTTTGGTGGTTTCTTGTTCAGTCCATAGGCCTACATCATGTGGCAAACCGGTGAGCATGTGGCTCTATTAGTATAGGAGATACCTGAAAACATATCACACTTTTCATCATAGTGCTTTTACCAATGCATAAAATGCATGGAGAAGTCATTTCGAATGACTGGTCCTCAGTGTTGTGAGAACGATGACTGGTAAAATTTTTGGTGGTTTCTTGTTCAGTCCATTAGCCTACATCATGTGGCAAACCGGTGAGCATGTGGCTCTATTAGTATAGGAGATACCTGAAAACATATCACACTTTTCATCATAGTGCTTTTACCAATGCATAAAATGCATGGAGAAGTCATTTCGAATGACTGGTCCTCAGTGTTGTGAGAACGATGACTGGTTAAAATTTTTGGTGGTTTCTTGTTCAGTCCATAGGCCTACATCATGTGGCAAACCGGTGAGCATGTGGCTCTATTAGTATAGGAGATACCTGAAAACATATCACACTTTTCATCATAGTGCTTTTACCAATGCATAAAATGCATGGAGAAGTCATTTCGAATGACTGGTACTCAGTGTTGTGAGAACGATGACTGGTTAAAATTTTTGGTGGTTTCTTGTTCAGTCCATAGGCCTACATCATGTGGCAAACCGGTGAGCATGTGGCTCTATTAGTATAGGAGATACCTGAAAACATATCACACTTTTCATCATAGTGCTTTTTACCAATGCATAAAATGCATGGAGAAGTCATTTTGAATGACTGGTCCTCAGTGTTGTGAGAACGATGACTGGTTAAAATTTTTGGTGGTTTCTTGTTCAGTACATAGGCCTACATCATGTGGCAAACCGGTGAGCATGTGGCTCTATTAGTATAGGAGATACCTGAAAACATATCACACTTTTCATCATAGTGCTTTTACCAATGCATAAAATGCATGGAGAAGTCATTTCGAATGACTGGTCCTCAGTGTTGTGAGAACGATGACTGGTTAAAATTTTTGGTGGTTTCTTGTTCAGTCCATAGGCCTACATCATGTGGCAAACCGGTGAGCATGTGGCTCTATTAGTATAGGAGATACCTGAAAACATATCACACTTTTCATCATAGTGCTTTTACCAATGCATAAAATGCATGGAGAAGTCATTTCGAATGACTGGTCCTCAGTGTTGTGAGAACGATGACTGGTTAAAATTTTTGGTGGTTTCTTGTTCAGTCCATAGGCCTACATCATGTGGCAAACCGGTGAGCATGTGGCTCTATTAGTATAGGAGATACCTGAAAACATATCACACTTTTCATCATAGTGCTTTTACCAATGCATAAAATGCATGGAGAAGTCATTTCGAATGACTAGTCCTCAGTGTTGTGAGAACGATGACTGGTTAAAATTTTTGGTGGTTTCTTGTTCAGTCCATAGGCCTACATCATGTGGCAAACCGGTGAGCATGTGGCTCTATTAGTATAGGAGATACCTGAAAACATATCACACTTTTCATCATAGTGCTTTTACCAATGCATAAAATGCATGGAGAAGTCATTTCGAATGACTGGTCCTCAGTGTTGTGAGAACGATGACTGGTAAAATTTTTGGTGGTTTCTTGTTCAGTCCATTAGCCTACATCATGTGGCAAACCGGTGAGCATGTGGCTCTATTAGTATAGGAGATACCTGAAAACATATCACACTTTTCATCATAGTGCTTTTACCAATGCATAAAATGCATGGAGAAGTCATTTCGAATGACTGGTCCTCAGTGTTGTGAGAACGATGACTGGTTAAAATTTTTGGTGGTTTCTTGTTCAGTCCATAGGCCTACATCATGTGGCAAACCGGTGAGCATGTGGCTCTATTAGTATAGGAGATACCTGAAAACATATCACACTTTTCATCATAGTGCTTTTACCAATGCATAAAATGCATGGAGAAGTCATTTCGAATGACTGGTACTCAGTGTTGTGAGAACGATGACTGGTTAAAATTTTTGGTGGTTTCTTGTTCAGTCCATAGGCCTACATCATGTGGCAAACCGGTGAGCATGTGGCTCTATTAGTATAGGAGATACCTGAAAACATATCACACTTTTCATCATAGTGCTTTTACCAATGCATAAAATGCATGGAGAAGTCATTTTGAATGACTGGTCCTCAGTGTTGTGAGAACGATGACTGGTTAAAATTTTTGGTGGTTTCTTGTTCAGTACATAGGCCTACATCATGTGGCAAACCGGTGAGCATGTGGCTCTATTAGTATAGGAGATACCTGAAAACATATCACACTTTTCATCATAGTGCTTTTACCAATGCATAAAATGCATGGAGAAGTCATTTCGAATGACTGGTCCTCAGTGTTGTGAGAACGATGACTGGTTAAAATTTTTGGTGGTTTCTTGTTCAGTCCATAGGCCTACATCATGTGGCAAACCGGTGAGCATGTGGCTCTATTAGTATAGGAGATACCTGAAAACATATCACACTTTTCATCATAGTGCTTTTACCAATGCATAAAATGCATGGAGAAGTCATTTCGAATGACTGGTCCTCAGTGTTGTGAGAACGATGACTGGTTAAAATTTTTGGTGGTTTCTTGTTCAGTCCATAGGCCTACATCATGTGGCAAACCGGTGAGCATGTGGCTCTATTAGTATAGGAGATACCTGAAAACATATCACACTTTTCATCATAGTGCTTTTACCAATGCATAAAATGCATGGAGAAGTCATTTCGAATGACTAGTCCTCAGTGTTGTGAGAACGATGACTGGTTAAAATTTTTGGTGGTTTCTTGTTCAGTCCATAGGCCTACATCATGTGGCAAACCGGTGAGCATGTGGCTCTATTAGTATAGGAGATACCTGAAAACATATCACACTTTTCATCATAGTGCTTTTACCAATGCATAAAATGCATGGAGAAGTCATTTCGAATGTCTGGTCCTCAGTGTTGTGAGAACGATGACTGGTTAAAATTTTTGGTGGTTTCTTGTTCAGTCCATAGGCCTACATCATGTGGCAAACCGGTGAGCATGTGGCTCTATTAGTATAGGAGATACCTGAAAACATATCACACTTTTCATCATAGTGCTTTTACCAATGCATAAAATGCATGGAGAAGTCATTTCGAATGACTGGTCCTCAGTGTTGTGAGAACGATGACTGGTTAAAATTTTTGGTGGTTTCTTGTTCAGTCCATTAGCCTACATCATGTGGCAAACCGGTGAGCATGTGGCTCTATTAGTATAGGAGATACCTGAAAACATATCACACTTTTCATCATAGTGCTTTTACCAATGCATAAAATGCATGGAGAAGTCATTTCGAATGACTGGTCCTCAGTGTTGTGAGAACGATGACTGGTTAAAATTTTTGGTGGTTTCGGGGCGTGGCCTAGGCAGCAATGGAGTAGGTTGTGCTGCTAAAGAGCTCTGAGGAGGCATCCTCTAAATCGGCCAACATCGGCTTCAAAGCGTCAGATTTCAAAATTTGGACACTGGATCCTTTATCTACAAGATCCCTGGATCCCACAGAGACCTAAATTGCCAATTCTGGGGCCTCCTGCCCCAAGCTGCTGACAGACTCTAAGCGGACCGCATGGCCTGGGCCTATTTGCAGGCCTCAAACAGCAATCAGCATCTGCCCTCATTAATGGGCTCTCTAACTACTGGGCTTATCACTGCCCCTTCCACAACTGTGGGTAATATTGCAGGGATCCCCTAAAGAGGTTCAGAGTGGAGCTGCGGCGAAGAAACTGGCAGCCGTTGGAACCCTGAAGAGGTAAGCACAGAAACGCGCTCCCTCTCTCTGCCTTCACCGCCTCAAGTCTCAGCCTGCAGGAGCTGCAGGCTGAGTGAAGCGGCAAAAGCCTTCCTTGCATCTGTCTTCCCCTCCCCTGCTGCAGCCGGTCCCAGGAGACCGAGGACGCAAGTGCGCTCTCCTCCCTCCCTCCACCCGGCGACGCCAAGCAAGCTGCAGAGCCTCCCAGTCCGCAACCAAGCGCGGTGAAGCGGCTGAAGTACAGAGCCGCCGGAGAGGAAGCCGCAAGTCCCTGGGGACCCACCGCGGGGTGCACGCGCCGAGACGCCAGCCGGTGAGCACTCAGGACCGGACTGGATATCGGCGCCAGACGCGATCGCCGCAAGCCGGAGGTAAGGAGTCCCGGGCACAGCACTCGGCAGGTCTGGCCCCTGCACGGCCGCAGCGTGAGCCAGTAGCACAGCAGCGCCGCACCTGCGGCTGATTTACCGGGCTCCCCCGCGCACTTCCCGGGCACAGCACTCGGCAGACTTAATTAACTATTACACAGCTGCAGCGTGTGCCTGCAGCATAGCAGAGCCGCACCTTCGGCTGATTTACCGGGCTCCCCCCTCTTACTTCCCGGGCACAGCACTCGGCAGGATTAACCCTTGCACAGCTGCAGCGTGTGCCTGCAGCACAGCAGCGCCGCACCTGCGGCTGATTTGCCGGGCTCTCCCACTCACTTCCCGGGCACAGCACTCGGAAGGATTAACCCTTACACAGCTGCAGCGTGAGCCTACAGCACAACAGTGCTGCACCTGCGGCTGATATACCGGGCTCCCTCGCTCACTTCCCGGGCACAGCACTCGGCAGAATTAATTAACCCTTGCACAGCTGCAGCGTGTGCCTGCAGCATAGCAGAGCTTCACCTGCGGCGGATTTACCGGGCTCCCTCCACTTACTTCCCGGGCGCAGCACTCGGCAGGATTAACCCTTGCACAGCCGCAGCGTGTGCCGGCATCACAGCAGCGCTGCACCTGCGGCTGATTCACCGGGCTCTCCCATTCTCTACCCGGGCACAACAGTTGGAAGCATTAACCTTTGAGCGGCTGCAGCTCTGACCCCACAGCATAACAGCGCCGCACTTGCGGCTGAAAGCACGGGCTCCTCACCACACACATCTATACCCTGCTGTGCGCGCTGCTCAGGCGGCCCCCCCCCTCTCTCCCCCCTCTGCAAAACATAAGGGCTCCCTGGAGGGAACCCCTGAGCCACATTAAGCCGCACCAGACAACTGAGCGGCGGCTCCCACACCGGTAAAGCCGGTAACTAACTCCTTCATCGCTGATGTTCACTTAAGCAGTCTTTACTGAGTCTGATATTTACTGCTAACCTCTAACTGTGTTGAGGAGTGATTAACCACCTGTGAACTCAACCCCACACAGCTAAATTCCTGGGATTCCCACGGCTCCCAGATACAAGCTCTTAGGGAAAGCTGCTCAGCAACTCCTGTTTGTACAACCAAGCACCCTGCATTTTACCCTTTCCCTCCTGGAATCTATGAGGATTTCTGGAGTGGGAGTTAGTGAACAAGAAGAAACAAGAATTCACAGTTAATATATTGTTTTGTATTTGTTGTGCCCAGCGCTGGATTATATGTGACGTTCTGTTATTTCTTATAGTCTAACATAGTACCAGACAGAGCTCGCTCGGCTCTGCTACATCTCTAGAAAAATCTGACTTCTCTGAGACAGGGATCAAGGGGCCCACATCTGACTCACTGGCCCATACCCTCAGCAAACACTGCTATATATTGATAATTCCTGTCTCACTTTCACTCAGTTTCACACAGTTTAACTCATTGCTCACCGGCCGTTCAGCACTCTCTGCTACATTTGAGTGTTTAGCTTACCATATCTTCTTTATACTACTTAAAGGTTAAAGGAGCGCATAACTGTGTATATAATCTCCTGTATAGACTCAGGGAGTGGGCTCAGTGAGAGTTCCTAGTGATAATATTTCCTTACTGCACATTTGTTGCATCGGTGGGCTGATTTGGCCCAGAGAGTGGCTGTGAAATACTTGCGTGTGTTTGTGATATTGCTGCGCATTGGATTCGGCCAGTCACACAGTCCTAACACCAAATTTCTCTAATAATCAGTTTACTACTCAGTAACAATGAGCCGCTCAAATGCCAAAAACTACATCTCAAAGCTCCCCCAGCCCAACTCTCAAAAATCCAATAAACCATACTCATCAGGTCGCAATCCCTCCCTAGATCTGGTAAATGTTATAAGCCCAGTTAAGGCCAGATCTAGATCTAGGTCCCCAAGGACCCCTCTTAACAGTCCAGGTGACAAATCAGTACAACGTAACAAGTCCCAAAACAAACCTTCACAACACCACAACAAGGACACAGAAATGGATACGTCCATTTCAAAAAAAAGGCCGGGTCCAGTTGAGTGGGGGGATGAGAGAAAAGTTGCTTCCGATTACTCGGGCTACGACTCGGAAGATTTTTCTCCGAACGCAAGCCCAGTGAGAAGAAGAACAAAAAATGCACAAACTGGCTTAGAGGACTCTACTTCACATTTCCTGAGCATGATGGATGCTCATATGAAAGTAATAACCAAACAAATCAGAGAGGAAATGCACCTCAATTTTGAAAAACACTCTAGCCAGATACATAAATCAATGGAGATGTTCACTGAAAAATTAGGAAAACAGGAGGAAAAAATTAAGGGGTTGGAGAAAACTGTGGCCAGGCATACAGCCGAAAATAAAGATCTCAGGTCAGAAGTAAACCGACTCAGATTAAAAATGGCTGACCTGGAGGACAGAAGCAGACGTAATAACGTAAAAATTCGCGGCATCCCCGAAAACGTCACCCCAGACAAACTCCTCAACTTCGCCCAATCCTTGATTAAAAAAGTTATCCCATCCATTTCACCCCAAGAGCTCACAATAGACAGGATCCATAGACTGCCCAAGCCCTCAAGCGTTGCTGCAGACCTTCCTAGAGACACAATTCTTAGGATTCACTTTTTCCACATAAAAGAACAGCTTCAAAACTTTATCAAAGTGGAGAAAAAGTTCCCTGAGCCCTTTGAGAACTTAAAACTATTCGCGGATCTATCCAGAGAGACTCTGGAGGGTAGGAGAGCCTTTAAGAAAGTGACAAATTCTCTGAAAGACATGGGAATCTCATATAAATGGGGGTTCCCGCTGAAGCTTCTGGTACAATACAAAAGTAAAACTATCCCCATCAGTACTCCTGAAGACGGAGAAAGATTCATCTCTTCTATCACTTAGTTTAGTGTAAGTGTTATCTTTCCCTGAGTAATCTATACGATATGACCTTAACCTGCTGCCTATAAATAATTCCTTGTAGGGGGTTTCAAGGTCCAAGATGTTACCAATGTTATAATGTTCATAATGTTTATAGTGTTCATAATGTTTATATAAAAATTTTGTATTCCTCTGTCCACTTTTTCTATAACTCGGAGGATGCCTCAAGTTCCATCCAGAGCTCTTTCACGAACTTTCCCCCGAGCAGCGAAGAACCCACTGGAGGGTTTCTTCGGAGAGGACAAGTCAAGTTTTCAAGTGTGTGTTGTTTTACTTTGTATCTTGATCTTACTGCACACTAAAAGTAATTTTTTAGTGTATTTCTGTTATATAAGTTTCTAAATTTACTTACAGGTATCCACAGGTGAATAACTTCTTCATATCCCTCCACCCTTAATCAAACATGTCTCTTAAGATAATGACATATAATGTTAGGGGTCTTAACATCCCGAGAAAGAGGTCCTCTATCAAAAATGAACTGGTTAGATCAAAGTCCGATATCATGTGCATACAAGAAACCAAATTTAGAGCCAACGATCACCCAAAATTTACAGATAGAAAGTTCTCACAGGTTTTCGAATCTTGTGGCAGCAAAAAGAAAGCCGGTGTTATGACCATAATTAGTCACAATGTATCATTTGAACTCATCAAGGAATGTAAGGACTCAAAAGGTAATTTTCATATCCTAATCGGTAACATCAATAACCATCCTTTCACTATTGTCAACATATACGTCCCGAACAAAGGCCAAATTAGATTTCTGGATAGGCTCATGAGAAAGGTGTTGGAAATAAAGAAGGGTGACTTAGTAGTGGTGGGAGATTTCAACGCGGTTCCTGATGGCCACCTCGACTCCTCATCCCAAAACAGGCATAAATATTTGACCCTAAACAAATGGCTCCACCAAAATGAAATGTATGACATTTTCAGATGTCTCAACACCACCTCTATTGAGTACACTCACTTTTCTGACGTGCATCATTCCGCCTCTAGAATCGACCTGATAATCTCCAACATTTTTTCACTACCAAAATTTAGAAAAATCTCAATCCTTCCTAAAACAATCTCAGACCACTCCCCTGTCACTGCAGAACTAACTTACGGTCCAGCATCCAAATCTCACATTTCATGGAGGTGCAACTCTTCTATTCTTTGTAATCCAGTCCATAAAAACGCAATAAACCAGACTATCAAAAATTACTTTAGAGAGAATAATTCAGATTCAATTGACCCATTCACCCTCTGGAACGCCCATAAGGCTGTGGTCAGAGGGGCCTTAATCCAAATTTCCGCTAGGGAAAAAAAGCAAAATAGGGCCAAAATAAAAGAGTTACAGTCAAAAATAAAAATCAAGGAAACAGAACTTGCTAACTCAACCATCCACTCTCCCAGTCAACATACTGAACTGATGTCCCTTAGGCAGGAGTTGAGGACCATAATCTTCTCCTTTTATGACGCGTCAATTGGGTCTTTAAAATTCAAACAATTTACCTCCCTAAACAAGCCTAACAGGTTCATGCTAAACAGATTGAAGAAGCAAAGGATCCAAAATAGGATCATAAAAATAGTACCCCCAGGTGGTCGCATGCTTACGCACCCGCAGGACATAGTGGAGGCGTTTGCTGCCTTTTATTCTGATTTATACAATCTCAACTCGAACCCCCAACTAGTACAACCATTGGACACTGATATTAAAAAATTCTTGTCAAATCTTAATCTACCTAGACTAACGCCGGAAAACATAGATGTACTCACCGCCCCGTTCTCCCCTGAAGAAATTTCCGAAAACATTAAAAAATTAAAATCTCTGAAAGCCCCAGGGCCGGACGGCTTCACCAACGAGTATTTCAAATCTTTCAGTGAGATCCTAGCCCCACACATGTCTAAAATCTTTAATTCTGCTGCAACTCTTGGCAAGTTCCCAAAAGAAATGTTGGAGGCCTCAATCATCTTAATCCCCAAAGCCAAAGGCGACCCAGTCCATCTTCCAAACTATAGGCCAATATCCTTAGTCAATTCAGACATCAAACTATATTCCAAAATCATTGCAAATAGAATCAATAATTTCCTTCCGAATTTAATAGTTAACGATCAGATAGGGTTTGTCAGGGGCAGACAATCGAGCGATGGAACTAGAAGAATTATAAACCTGATGAAGCTTATCAATTCAAAAAAAATCCCCTCAATTTTTGCCTCACTGGACGCAGAAAAGGCGTTTGACCGTTTGAACTGGTCATACTTAAAACTCACTCTACAACAATTCGGTTTTAACCCAAATTCTATCTCTGCAATCATGGCTCTGTACTCGGGTCCCACCGCCAGGGTTTTTTCCAATAATCACCTTTCATCTCCTTTTTTAATTACAAACGGTACACGTCAGGGTTGCCCCCTGTCCCCTTTGCTGTTCGCTTTGGCGATGGAGCCTCTGGCTCAGTCAATAAGAAAAGATAATAGCATAACCGGCATCCAAACAAAAAATAGAGAATTCAAAATCGGCCTCTTCGCCGACGATGTCATCCTGACCCTGACGAACCCTATAGTTTCTGTTCCTGCTACCCAAAAATTATTAGATACCTTCTCCCAGCTCTCATACTTCAAAATCAATAAAACCAAATCCCAAATTATGCAATTTAACCTCGACCCCACTCAAATCAAAGAATTATCAAAAGCAACCTCGTGGAGCTGGGCAACTAGCGATTTCACCTATCTGGGGATAAAAATCACAAAAAATATAGATTCTCTCGTCCCTACCAACCTTGACATCTTAATCAAAACTATCTCATCTGATCTGAACCACTTTGCAGGGAGAGATCTCTCATGGTGGGGAAAGAACTTATCAGTAAAAACATTTATAATCCCTAAAATTCTATATATATTTAGGTCCATCCCTGTTCCTATCTCAACCTCTTACTTATCTAACATCCAAACTCTGATCAACAAGTTCTTATGGAACAAGAAAAAAGCTAGAGTAGCTATTAGTACTCTCTACAGAAATAAAGCGTCAGGGGGAATGGGCCTTCCCAACATTTTGGCTCATTACCACACAAACCTGATTAAACAAAGTTGCTCCTGGTGGTCTAAATCAGAACACCCAGCCTGGCTGGAGATCGAATCATCTTTGAACCTGGATAGAGCCCCTAGAAAATTGATCCTAAACCAGCTCATGAATATAAAAAATTCTAGTAATAAATCCCACCCAATTTTTATTGCAATAAGTAATGCATGGTCCAAATTTGCTAGGCCCAAAAGAGGAACTGAAAGATTCGAGTCTCTGAAAAATCTGGCTATCTCTTATATATTTGAGTTGCATAACAAAATGGTCAACCCCAAATGGTCCGACTACAAAATCACAAAACTTTCCCATATATTTGACGGAGAAAATTTTATCCCTTTTAATTCTCTCAAAAACACTTACAATGTCCCCTCTGCTATGTTTTTTGAGTACATGATCCTCAAGGATCAATGTCAGAAATTCGTATCAAAAAAGCCTAGCTTCTCTGAAGCGGCTATAAATCTGATTTGTAACCCTGACCACAATATTTTCTGGAGCTACAGATATATCTATAGCTGGTTCAACCATGATTCAGACTTCGCGAAATCCCCTTCCATGCTTAAATGGGAGCAAGATCTCCAGACAATAATTGACCCAGATGAATGGGAAAGCGCGTTGGTCCACTCATACTCAGCTTCCATTTCTATGTCATTACAAGAGTCCTATTTCAAACTAGTCACACGCTGGTACCTCACCCCAGCAAGACTGTCTATGATAGGGGGTCATACCTCCCCAGATTGTTGGAGGGCGTGCGGACACAGGGGCAATCTGCTCCATATCTTCTGGAGCTGTCCCAAAATTAAATCTCTTTGGTCTAAAATCTCTGGCTTGATTGGAGTACTTCTGAATAAAAACTTCATCCTGACTCCTCAGATGGCATTGCTCTCTGTGGGATTAAGCGACACACACTTTCCTCTCAAAGCGTTGGTCATTAATATTCTCTTAATCACCAAAAATGCCATCGCATACAATTGGAAAAAGCCTAAACCTCCATCATTCCAAGAGATCAAGGATCGTATTGACCTCCATAGAACATACGAGCAAAAATTCGCCCTAAATAATGACAGCCTCAAAAAATGCTCGAAAAAATGGGCTCGTTGGGAAGAAGTCTTCCCGTAGCAATTATCAGTTGAAATTGGCACAAAGCGAACCGGACTTTGATCTAAAGTGTCTGCAATTCAGGACTGCTCCGTGAGTCTACCCCTCTTTCGTGAGCAAATGTATTATAAATATAATTATAATTATTCACCTTCCAAATGCTGTTTTATCATTTAACAAATTTGGTTACCTGTTGTCGCTTACTTCAAGTGTCTTCTCTCCCCCTTCTGTCTTCCCACGTTCTCCCCCCCCTTCCTTCCAGCCCCCCCTCCACTCCCCCCTTCCCTCTCCCCGCATCCCCACTTTTCCCTTTTCCATTCCTGCCCAGTTAATTGTTAAAATCCAATAAAGATTATTTGGAAAAAAAAAAAAAAATTTTTGGTGGTTTCTTGTTCAGTCCATAGGCCTACATCATGTGGCAAACCGGTGAGCATGTGGCTCTATTAGTATAGGAGATACCTGAAAAAATATCACACTTTTCATCATAATACTTTTACCAATGCATAAAATGCATGGAGAAGTCATTTCGAATGACTGGTCCTCAGTGTTGTGAGAACGATGACTGGTTAAAATTTTTGGTGGTTTCTTGTTCAAGTCCATTAGCCTACATCATGTGGCAAACCGGTGAGCATGTGGCTCTATTAGTATAGGAGATACCTGAAAACATATCACACTTTTCATCATAGTGCTTTTACCAATGCATAAAATGCATGGAGAAGTCATTTCGAATGACTGGTCCTCAGTGTTGTGAGAACGATGACTGGTTATAATTTTTGGTGGTTTCTTGTTCAGTCCATAGGCCTACATCATGTGGCAAACCGGTGAGCATGTGGCTCTATTAGTATAGGAGATACCTGAAAACATATCACACTTTTCATCATAGTGCTTTTACCAATGCATAAAATGCATGGAGAAGTCATTTCGAATGACTGGTCCTCAGTGTTGTGAGAACGATGACTGGTTAAAATTTTTGGTGGTTTCTTGTTCAGTCCATAGGCCTACATCATGTGGCAAACCGGTGAGCATGTGGCTCTATTAGTATAGGAGATACCTGAAAACATATCACACTTTTCATCATAGTGCTTTTACCAATGCATAAAATGCATGGAGAAGTCATTTCGAATGACTGGTCCTCAGTGTTGTGAGAACGATGACTGGTTAAAATTTTTGGTGGTTTCTTGTTCAGTCCATAGGCCTACATCATGTGGCAAACCGGTGAGCATGTGGCTCTATTAGTATAGGAGATACCTGAAAACATATCACACTTTTCATCATAGTGCTTTTACCAATGCATAAAATGCATGGAGAAGTCATTTCGAATGACTGGTCCTCAGTGTTGTGAGAACGATGACTGGTTAAAATTTTTGGTGGTTTCTTGTTCAGTCCATAGGCCTACATCATGTGGCAAACCGGTGAGCATGTGGCTCTATTAGTATAGGAGATACCTGAAAACATATCACACTTTTCATCATAGTGCTTTTACCAATGCATAAAATGCATGGAGAAGTCATTTCGAATGACTGGTCCTCAGTGTTGTGAGAACGATGACTGGTTAAAATTTTTGGTGGTTTCTTGTTCAGTCCATAGGCCTACATCATGTGGCAAACCGGTGAGCATGTGGCTCTATTAGTATAGGAGATACCTGAAAACATATCACACTTTTCATCATAGTGCTTTTACCAATGCATAAAATGCATGGAGAAGTCATTTCGAATGACTGGTCCTCAGTGTTGTGAGAACGATGACTGGTTAAAATTTTTGGTGGTTTCTTGTTCAGTCCATAGGCCTACATCATGTGGCAAACCGTTGAGCATGTGGCTCTATTAGTATAGGAGATACCTGAAAACATATCACACTTTTCATCATAGTGCTTTTACCAATGCATAAAATGCATGGAGAAGTCATTTCGAATGACTGGTCCTCAGTGTTGTGAGAACGATGACTGGTTAAAATTTTTGGTGGTTTCTTGTTCAGTCCATAGGCCTACATCATGTGGCAAACCGGTGAGCATGTGGCTCTATTAGTATAGGAGATACCTGAAAACATATCACACTTTTCATCATAGTGCTTTTACCAATGCATAAAATGCATGGAGAAGTCATTTCGAATGACTGGTCCTCAGTGTTGTGAGAACGATGACTGGTTAAAATTTTTGGTGGTTTCTTGTTCAGTACATAGGCCTACATCATGTGGCAAACCGGTGAGCATGTGGCTCTATTAGTATAGGAGATACCTGAAAACATATCACACTTTTCATCATAGTGCTTTTACCAATGCATAAAATGCATGGAGAAGTCATTTCGAATGACTGGTCCTCAGTGTTGTGAGAACGATGACTGGTTAAAATTTTTGGTGGTTTCTTGTTCAGTCCATAGGCCTACATCATGTGGCAAACCGGTGAGCATGTGGCTCTATTAGTATAGGAGATACCTGAAAACATATCACACTTTTCATCATAGTGCTTTTACCAATGCATAAAATGCATGGAGAAGTCATTTCGAATGACTGGTCCTCAGTGTTGTGAGAACGATGACTGGTTAAAATTTTTGGTGGTTTCTTGTTCAGTCCATAGGCCTACATCATGTGGCAAACCGGTGAGCATGTGGCTCTATTAGTATAGGAGATACCTGAAAACATATCACACTTTTCATCATAGTGCTTTTACCAATGCATAAAATGCATGGAGAAGTCATTTCGAATGACTGGTCCTCAGTGTTGTGAGAACGATGACTGGTTAAAATTTTTGGTGGTTTCTTGTTCAGTCCATAGGCCTACATCATGTGGCAAACCGGTGAGCATGTGGCTCTATTAGTATAGGAGATACCTGAAAACATATCACACTTTTCATCATAGTGCTTTTACCAATGCATAAAATGCATGGAGAAGTCATTTCGAATGACTGGTCCTCAGTGTTGTGAGAACGATGACTGGTTAAAATTTTTGGTGGTTTCTTGTTCAGTCCATAGGCCTACATCATGTGGCAAACCAGTGAGCATGTGGCTCTATTAGTATAGGAGATACCTGAAAACATATCACACTTTTCATCATAGTGCTTTTACCAATGCATAAAATGCATGGAGAAGTCATTTCGCATGACTGGTCCTCAGTGTTGTGAGAACGATGACTGGTTAAAATTTTTGGTGGTTTCTTGTTCAGTCCATTAGCCTACATCATGTGGCAAACCGGTGAGCATGTGGCTCTATTAGTATAGGTGATACCTGAAAACATATCACACTTTTCATCATAGTGCTTTTACCAATGCATAAAATGCATGGAGAAGTCATTTCGAATGACTGGTCCTCAGTGTTGTGAGAACGATGACTGGTTAAAATTTTTGGTGGTTTCTTGTTCAGTCCATAGGCCTACATCATGTGGCAAACCAGTGAGCATGTGGCTCTATTAGTATAGGAGATACCTGAAAACATATCACACTTTTCATCATAGTGCTTTTACCAATGCATAAAATGCATGGAGAAGTCATTTCGCATGACTGGTCCTCAGTGTTGTGAGAACGATGACTGGTTAAAATTTTTGGTGGTTTCTTGTTCAGTCCATTAGCCTACATCATGTGGCAAACCGGTGAGCATGTGGCTCTATTAGTATAGGAGATACCTGAAAACATATCACACTTTTCATCATAGTGCTTTTACCAATGCATAAAATGCATGGAGAAGTCATTTCGAATGACTGGTCCTCAGTGTTGTGAGAACGATGACTGGTTAAAATTTTTGGTGGTTTCTTGTTCAGTCCATAGGCCTACATCATGTTGCAAACCGGTGAGCATGTGGCTCTATTTGTATAGGAGATACCTGAAAACATATCACACTTTTCATCATAGAGCTTTTACCAATGCATAAAATGCATGGAGAAGTCATTTCGAATGACTGGTCCTCAGTGTTGTGAGAACGATGACTGGTTAAAATTTTTGGTGGTTTCTTGTTCAGTCCATAGGCCTACATCATGTGGCAAACCGGTGAGCATGTGGCTCTATTAGTATAGGAGATACCTGAAAACATATCACACTTTTCATCATAGTGCTTTTACCAATGCATAAAATGCATGAAGTCATTTCGAATGTCTGGTCCTCAGTGTTGTGAGAACGATGACTGGTTAAAATTTTTGGTGGTTTCTTGTTCAGTCCATAGGCCTACATCATGTGGCAAACCGGTGAGCATGTGGCTCTATTAGTATAGGAGATACCTGAAAACATATCACACTTTTCATCATAGTGCTTTTACCAATGCATAAAATGCATGGAGAAGTCATTTCGAATGACTGGTCCTCAGTGTTGTGAGAACGATGACTGGTTAAAATTTTTGGTGGTTTCTTGTTCAGTCCATTAGCCTACATCATGTGGCAAACCGGTGAGCATGTGGCTCTATTAGTATAGGAGATACCTGAAAACATATCACACTTTTCATCATAGTGCTTTTACCAATGCATAAAATGCATGGAGAAGTCATTTCGAATGACTGGTCCTCAGTGTTGTGAGAACGATGACTGGTTAAAATTTTTGGTGGTTTCTTGTTCAGTCCATAGGCCTACATCATGTGGCAAACCGGTGAGCATGTGGCTCTATTAGTATAGGAGATACCTGAAAAAATATCACACTTTTCATCATAATGCTTTTACCAATGCATAAAATGCATGGAGAAGTCATTTCGAATGACTGGTCCTCAGTGTTGTGAGAACGATGACTGGTTAAAATTTTTGGTGGTTTCTTGTTCAAGTCCATTAGCCTACATCATGTGGCAAACCGGTGAGCATGTGGCTCTATTAGTATAGGAGATACCTGAAAACATATCACACTTTTCATCATAGTGCTTTTACCAATGCATAAAATGCATGGAGAAGTCATTTCGAATGACTGGTCCTCAGTGTTGTGAGAACGATGACTGGTTATAATTTTTGGTGGTTTCTTGTTCAGTCCATAGGCCTACATCATGTGGCAAACCGGTGAGCATGTGGCTCTATTAGTATAGGAGATACCTGAAAACATATCACACTTTTCATCATAGTGCTTTTACCAATGCATAAAATGCATGGAGAAGTCATTTCGAATGACTGGTCCTCAGTGTTGTGAGAACGATGACTGGTTAAAATTTTTGGTGGTTTCTTGTTCAGTCCATAGGCCTACATCATGTGGCAAACCGGTGAGCATGTGGCTCTATTAGTATAGGAGATACCTGAAAACATATCACACTTTTCATCATAGTGCTTTTACCAATGCATAAAATGCATGGAGAAGTCATTTCGAATGACTGGTCCTCAGTGTTGTGAGAACGATGACTGGTTAAAATTTTTGGTGGTTTCTTGTTCAGTCCATAGGCCTACATCATGTGGCAAACCGGTGAGCATGTGGCTCTATTAGTATAGGAGATACCTGAAAACATATCACACTTTTCATCATAGTGCTTTTACCAATGCATAAAATGCATGGAGAAGTCATTTCGAATGACTGGTCCTCAGTGTTGTGAGAACGATGACTGGTTAAAATTTTTGGTGGTTTCTTGTTCAGTCCATAGGCCTACATCATGTGGCAAACCGGTGAGCATGTGGCTCTATTAGTATAGGAGATACCTGAAAACATATCACACTTTTCATCATAGTGCTTTTACCAATGCATAAAATGCATGGAGAAGTCATTTCGAATGACTGGTCCTCAGTGTTGTGAGAACGATGCCTGGTAAAAATTTTTGGTGGTTTCTTGTTCAGTCCATAGGCCTACATCATGTGGCAAACCGGTGAGCATGTGGCTCTATTAGTATAGGAGATACCTGAAAACATATCACACTTTTCATCATAGTGCTTTTACCAATGCATAAAATGCATGGAGAAGTCATTTCGAATGACTGGTCCTCAGTGTTGTGAGAACGATGACTGGTTAAAATTTTTGGTGGTTTCTTGTTCAGTCCATAGGCCTACATCATGTGGCAAACCGGTGAGCATGTGGCTCTATTAGTATAGGAGATACCTGAAAACATATCACACTTTTCATCATAGTGCTTTTACCAATGCATAAAATGCATGGAGAAGTCATTTCGAATGACTGGTCCTCAGTGTTGTGAGAACGATGACTGGTTAAAATTTTTGGTGGCTTCTTGTTCAGTCCATAGGCCTACATCATGTGGCAAACCGGTGAGCATGTGGCTCTATTAGTATAGGAGATACCTGAAAACATATCACACTTTTCATCATAGTGCTTTTACCAATGCATAAAATGCATGGAGAAGTCATTTCGAATGACTGGTCCTCAGTGTTGTGAGAACGATGACTGGTTAAAATTTTTGGTGGTTTCTTGTTCAGTCCATAGGCCTACATCATGTGGCAAACCGGTGAGCATGTGGCTCTATTAGTATAGGAGATACCTGAAAACATATCACACTTTTCATCATAGTGCTTTTACCAATGCATAAAATGCATGGAGAAGTCATTTCGAATGACTGGTCCTCAGTGTTGTGAGAACGATGACTGGTTAAAATTTTTGGTGGTTTCTTGTTCAGTCCATAGGCCTACATCATGTGGCAAACCGGTGAGCATATCTCCTATACTAATAGAGCCACATGCTCACCGGTTTGCCACATGATGTAGGCCTATGGACTGAACAAGAAACCACCAAAAATTTTAACCAGTCATCGTTCTCACAACACTGAGGACCAGTCATTCGAAATGACTTCTCCATGCATTTTATGCATTGGTAAAAGCACTATGATGAAAAGTGTGATATGTTTTCAGGTATCTCCTATACTAATAGAGCCACATGCTCACCGGTTTGCCACATGATGTAGGCCTATGGACTGAACAAGAAACCACCAAAAATTTTAACCAGTCATCGTTCTCACAACACTGAGGACCAGTCATTCAAAATGACTTCTCCATGCATTTTATGCATTGGTAAAAGCACTATGATGAAAAGTGTGATATGTTTTCAGGTATCTCCTATACTAATAGAGCCACATGCTCACCGGTTTGCCACATGATGTAGGCCTATGGACTGAACAAGAAACCACCAAAAATTTTAACCAGTCATCGTTCTCACAACACTGAGGACCAGTCATTCGAAATGACTTCTCCATGCATTTTATGCATTGGTAAAAGCACTATGATGAAAAGTGTGATATGTTTTCAGGTATCTCCTATACTAATAGAGCCACATGCTCACCGGTTTGCCACATGATGTAGGCCTATGGACTGAACAAGAAACCACCAAAAATTTTAACCAGTCATCGTTCTCTCAGCACTGAGGACCAGTCATTCGAAATGACTTCTCCATGCATTTTATGCATTGGTAAAAGCACTATGATGAAAAGTGTGATATGTTTTCAGGTATCTCCTATACTAATAGAGCCACATGCTCACCGGTTTGCCACATGATGTAGGCCTATGGACTGAACAAGAAACCACCAAAAATTTTAACCAGTCATCGTTCTCACAACACTGAGGACCAGTCATTCGAAATGACTTCTCCATGCATTTTATGCATTGGTAAAAGCACTATGATGAAAAGTGTGATATGTTTTCAGGTATCTCCTATACTAATAGAGCCACATGCTCACTGGTTTGCCACATGATGTAGGCCTATGGACTGAACAAGAAACCACCAAAAATTTTAACCAGTCATCGTTCTCACAACACTGAGGACCAGTCATTCGAAATGACTTCTCCATGCATTTTATGCATTGGTAAAAGCACTATGATGAAAAGTGTGATATGTTTTCAGGTATCTCCTATACTAATAGAGCCACATGCTCACCGGTTTGCCACATGATGTAGGCCTATGGACTGAACAAGAAACCACCAAAAATTTTAACCAGTCATCGTTCTCACAACACTGAGGACCAGTCATTCGAAATGACTTCTCCATGCATTTTATGCATTGGTAAAAGCACTATGATGAAAAGTATGATATGTTTTTAGGTATCTCCTATACTAATAGAGCCACATGCTCACCGGTTTGCCACATGATGTAGGCCTATGGACTGAACAAGAAACCACCAAAAATTTTAACCAGTCATCGTTCTCACAACTCTGAGGACCAGTCATTCGAAATGACTTCTCCATGCATTTTATGCATTGGTAAAAGCACTATGATGAAAAGTGTGATATGTTTTCAGGTATCTCCTATACTAATAGAGCCACATGCTCACCGGTTTGCCACATGATGTAGGCCTATGGTCTGAACAAGAAACCACCAAAAATTTTAACCAGTCATCGTTCTCACAACACTGAGGACCAGTCATTCGAAATGACTTCTCCATGCATTTTATGGATTGGTAAAAGCACTATGATGAAAAGTATGATATGTTTTCAGGTATCTCCTATACTAATAGAGCCACATGCTCACCTTTTTGCCACATGATGTAGGCCTATGGACTGAACAAGAAACCACCAAAAATTTTAACCAGTCATCGTTCTCACAACACTGAGGACCAGTCATTCGAAATGACTTCTCCATGCATTTTATGCATTGGTAAAAGCACTATGATGAAAAGTGTGATATGTTTTCAGGTATCTCCTATACTAATAGAGCCACATGCTCACCGGTTTGCCACATGATGTAGGCCTATGGACTGAACAAGAAACC
Source organism: Ranitomeya imitator (assembly GCF_032444005.1). Classification (NCBI taxonomy): domain Eukaryota; kingdom Metazoa; phylum Chordata; class Amphibia; order Anura; family Dendrobatidae; genus Ranitomeya; species Ranitomeya imitator. The sequence continues at coordinate 100,361 of NW_027193887.1, read as the reverse complement.
ACCAAAAATTTTAACCAGTCATCGTTCTCACAACACTGAGGACCAGTCATTCGAAATGACTTCTCCATGCATTTTATGCATTGGTAAAAGCACTATGATGAAAAGTGTGATATGTTTTCAGGTATCTCCTATACTAATAGAGCCACATGCTCACCGGTTTGCCACATGATGTAGGCCTATGGACTGAACAAGAAACCACCAAAAATTTTAACCAGTCATCGTTCTCACAACACTGAGGACCAGTCATTCGAAATGACTTCTCCATGCATTTTATGCATTGGTAAAAGCACTATGATGAAAAGTGTGATATGTTTTCAGGTATCTCCTATACTAATAGAGCCACATGCTCACCGGTTTGCCACATGATGTAGGCCTATGGACTGAACAAGAAGCCACCAAAAATTTTAACCAGTCATCGTTCTCACAACACTGAGGACCAGTCATTCGAAATGACTTCTCCATGCATTTTATGCATTGGTAAAAGCACTATGATGAAAAGTGTGATATGTTTTCAGGTATCTCCTATATTAATAGAGCCACATGCTCACCGGTTTGCCACATGATGTAGGCCTATGGACTGAACAAGAAACCACCAAAAATTTTAACCAGTCATCGTTCTCACAACACTGAGGACCAGTCATTCGAAATGACTTCTCCATGCATTGTATGCATTGGTAAAAGCACTATGATGAAAAGTGTGATATGTTTTCAGGTATCTCCTATACTAATAGAGCCACATGCTCACCGGTTTGCCACATGATGTAGGCCTATGGACTGAACAAGAAGCCACCAAAAATTTTAACCAGTCATCGTTCTCACAACACTGAGGACCAGTCATTCGAAATGACTTCTCCATGCATTTTATGCATTGGTAAAAGCACTATGATGAAAAGTGTGATATGTTTTCAGGTATCTCCTATACTAATAGAGCCACATGCTCACCGGTTTGCCACATGATGTAGGCCTATGGACTGAACAAGAAACCACCAAAAATTTTAACCAGTCATCGTTCTCACAACACTGAGGACCAGTCATTCGAAATGACTTCTCCATGCATTTTATGCATTGGTAAAAGCACTATGATGAAAAGTGTGATATGTTTTCAGGTATCTCCTATACTAATAGAGCCACATGCTCACCGGTTTGCCACATGATGTAGGCCTATGGACTGAACAAGAAGCCACCAAAAATTTTAACCAGTCATCGTTCTCACAACACTGAGGACCAGTCATTCGAAATGACTTCTCCATGCATTTTATGCATTGGTAAAAGCACTATGATGAAAAGTGTGATATGTTTTCAGGTATCTCCTATATTAATAGAGCCACATGCTCACCGGTTTGCCACATGATGTAGGCCTATGGACTGAACAAGAAACCACCAAAAATTTTAACCAGTCATCGTTCTCACAACACTGAGGACCAGTCATTCGAAATGACTTCTCCATGCATTGTATGCATTGGTAAAAGCACTATGATGAAAAGTGTGATATGTTTTCAGGTATCTCCTATACTAATAGAGCCACATGCTCACCGGTTTGCCACATGATGTAGGCCTATGGACTGAACAAGAAGCCACCAAAAATTTTAACCAGTCATCGTTCTCACAACACTGAGGACCAGTCATTCGAAATGACTTCTCCATGCATTTTATGCATTGGTAAAAGCACTATGATGAAAAGTGTGATATGTTTTCAGGTATCTCCTATATTAATAGAGCCACATGCTCACCGGTTTGCCACATGATGTAGGCCTATGGACTGAACAAGAAACCACCAAAAATTTTAACCAGTCATCGTTCTCACAACACTGAGGACCAGTCATTCGAAATGACTTCTCCATGCATTGTATGCATTGGTAAAAGCACTATGATGAAAAGTGTGATATGTTTTCAGGTATCTCCTATACTAATAGAGCCACATGCTCACCGGTTTGCCACATGATGTAGGCCTATGGACTGAACAAGAAACCACCAAAAATTTTAACCAGTCATCGTTCTCACAACACTGAGGACCAGTCATTCGAAATGACTTCTCCATGCATTTTTTGCATTGGTAAAAGCACTATGATGAAAAGTGTGATATGTTTTCAGGTATCTCCTATACTAATAGAGCCACATGCTCACCGGTTTGCCACATGATGTAGGCCTATCGACTGAACAAGAAACCACCAAAAATTTTAACCAGTCATCGTTCTCACAACATTGAGGACCAGTCATTCGAAATGACTTCTCCATGCATTTTATGCATTGGTAAAAGCACTATGATGAAAAGTGTGATATGTTTTCAGGTATCTCCTATACTAATAGAGCCACATGCTCACCGGTTTGCCACATGATGTAGGCCTATGGACTGAACAAGAAACCACCAAAAATTTTAACCAGTCATCGTTCTCACGGAGATACCTGAAAACATATCACACTTTTCATCATAGTGCTTTTACCAATGCATAAAATGCATGGAGAAGTCATTTCGAATGACTGGTCCTCAGTGTTGTGAGAACGATGACTGGTTAAAATTTTTGGTGGTTTCTTGTTCAGTCCATAGGCCTACATCATGTGGCAAACTGGTGAGCATGTGGCTCTATTAGTATAGGAGATACCTGAAAACATATCACACTTTTCATCATAGTGCTTTTACCAATGCATAAAATGCATGGAGAAGTCATTTCGAATGACTGGTCCTCAGTGTTGTGAGAACGATGACTGGTTAAAATTTTTGGTGGTTTCTTGTTCAGTCCATAGGCCTACATCATGTGGCAAACCGGTGAGCATGTGGCTCTATTAGTATAGGAGATACCTGAAAACATATCACACTTTTCATCATAGTGCTTTTACCAATGCATAAAATGCATGAAGAAGTCATTTCGAATGACTGGTCCTCAGTGTTGTGAGAACGATGACTGGTTAAAATTTTTGGTGGTTTCTTGTTCAGTCCATAGGCCTACATCATGTGGCAAACTGGTGAGCATGTGGCTCTATTAGTATAGGAGATACCTGAAAACATATCACACTTTTCATCATAGTGCTTTTACCAATGCATAAAATGCATGGAGATGTCATTTCGAATGACTGGTCCTCAATGTTGTGAGAACGATGACTGGTTAAAATTTTTGGTGGTTTCTTGTTCAGTCCATAGGCCTACATCATGTGGCAAACCGGTGAGCATGTGGCTCTATTAGTATAGGAGATACCTGAAAACATATCACACTTTTCATCATAGTGCTTTTACCAATGCATAAAATGCATGGAGAAGTCATTTCGAATGACTGGTCCTCAGTGTTGTGAGAACGATGCCTGGTAAAAATTTTTGGTGGTTTCTTGTTCAGTCCATAGGCCTACATCATGTGGCAAACCGGTGAGCATGTGGCTCTATTAGTATAGGAGATACCTGAAAACATATCACACTTTTCATCATAGTGCTTTTACCAATGCATAAAATGCATGGAGAAGTCATTTCGAATGACTGGTCCTCAGTGTTGTGAGAACGATGACTGGTTAAAATTTTTGGTGGTTTCTTGTTCAGTCCATAGGCCTACATCATGTGGCAAACCGGTGAGCATGTGGCTCTATTAGTATAGGAGATACCTGAAAACATATCACACTTTTCATCATAGTGCTTTTACCAATGCATAAAATGCATGGAGAAGTCATTTCGAATGACTGGTCCTCAGTGTTGTGAGAACGATGACTGGTTAAAATTTTTGGTGGCTTCTTGTTCAGTCCATAGGCCTACATCATGTGGCAAACCGGTGAGCATGTGGCTCTATTAGTATAGGAGATACCTGAAAACATATCACACTTTTCATCATAGTGCTTTTACCAATGCATAAAATGCATGGAGAAGTCATTTCGAATGACTGGTCCTCAGTGTTGTGAGAACGATGACTGGTTAAAATTTTTGGTGGTTTCTTGTTCAGTCCATAGGCCTACATCATGTGGCAAACCGGTGAGCATGTGGCTCTATTAGTATAGGAGATACCTGAAAACATATCACACTTTTCATCATAGTGCTTTTACCAATGCATAAAATGCATGGAGAAGTCATTTCGAATGACTGGTCCTCAGTGTTGTGAGAACGATGACTGGTTAAAATTTTTGGTGGTTTCTTGTTCAGTCCATAGGCCTACATCATGTGGCAAACCGGTGAGCATGTGGCTCTATTAGTATAGGAGATACCTGAAAACATATCACACTTTTCATCATAGCATGGAGAAGTCATTTCGAATGACTGGTCCTCAGTGTTGTGAGAACGATGACTGGTTAAAATTTTTGGTGGTTTCTTGTTCAGTCCATAGGCCTACATCATGTGGCAAACCGGTGAGCATGTGGCTCTATTAGTATAGGAGATACCTGAAAATATATCACACTTTTCATCATAGTGCTTTTACCAATGCATAAAATGACTGGAGAAGTCATTTCGAATGACTGGTCATCAGTGTTGTGAGAACGATGACTGGTTAAAATTTTTGGTGGTTTCTTGTTCAGTCCATAGGCCTACATCATGTGGCAAACCGGTGAGCATGTGGCTCTATTAGTATAGGAGATACCTGAAAACATATCACACTTTTCATCATAGTGCTTTTACCAATGCATAAAATGCATGGAGAAGTCATTTCGAATGACTGGTCCTCAGTGTTGTGAGAACGATGACTGGTTAAAATTTTTGGTGGTTTCTTGTTCAGTCCATAGGCCTACATCATGTGGCAAACCGGTGAGCATGTGGCTCTCTTAGTATAGGAGATACCTGAAAACATATCACACTTTTCATCATAGTGCTTTTACCAATGCATAAAATGCATGGAGAAGTCATTTCGAATGACTGGTCCTCAGTGTTGTGAGAAACGATGACTGGTTAAAATTTTTGGTGGTTTCTTGTTCAGTCCATAGGCCGACATCATGTGGCAAACCGGTGAGCATGTGGCTCTATTAGTATAGGAGATACCTGAAAACATATCACACTTTTCATCATAGTGCTTTTACCAATGCATAAAATGCATGGAGAAGTCATTTCGAATGACTGGTCCTCAGTGTTGTGAGAACGATGACTGGTTAAAATTTTTGGTGGTTTCTTGTTCAGTCCATAGGCCTACAACATGTGGCAAACCGGTGAGCATGTGGCTCTATTAGTATAGGAGATACCTGAAAACATATCACACTTTTCATCATAGTGCTTTTACCAATGCATAAAATGCATGGAGAAGTCATTTCGAATGACTGGTCCTCAGTGTTGTGAGAACGATGACTGGTTAAAATTTTTGGTGGTTTCTTGTTCAGTCCATAGGCCTACAACATGTGGCAAACCGGTGAGCATGTGGCTCTATTAGTATAGGAGATACCTGAAAACATATCACACTTTTCATCATAGTGCTTTTACCAATGCATAAAATGCATGGAGAAGTCATTTCGAATGACTGGTCCTCAGTGTTGTGAGATCGATGACTGGTTAAAATTTTTGATGGTTTCTTGTTCAGTCCATAGGCCTACATCATGTGGCAAACCGGTGAGCATGTGGCTCTATTAGTATAGGAGATACCTGAAAACATATCACACTTTTCATCATAGTGCTTTTACCAATGCATAAAATGCATGGAGAAGTCATTTCGAATGACTGGTCCTCAGTGTTGTGAGAACGATGACTGGTTAAAATTTTTGGTGGTTTCTTGTTCAGTCCATAGGCCTACAACATGTGGCAAACCAGTGAGCATGTGGCTCTATTAGTATAGGAGATACCTGAAAACATATCACACTTTTCATCATAGTGCTTTTACCAATGCATAAAATGCATGGAGAAGTCATTTCGAATGACTGGTCCTCAGTGTTGTGAGAACGATGACTGGTTAAAATTTTTGGTGGTTTCTTGTTCAGTCCATAGGCCTACATCATGTGGCAATCCGGTGAGCATGTGGCTCTATTAGTATAGGAGATGCCTGAAAACATATCACACTTTTCATCATAGTGCTTTTACCAATGCATAAAATGCATGGAGAAGTCATTTCGAATGACTGGTCCTCAGTGTTGTGAGAACGATGACTGGTTAAAATTTTTGGTGGTTTCTTGTTCAGTCCATAGGCCTACATCATGTGGCAAACCGTGTGAGCATGTGGCTCTCTTAGTATAGGAGATACCTGAAAACATATCACACTTTTCATCATAGTGCTTTTACCAATGCATAAAATGCATGGAGAAGTCATTTCGAATGACTGGTCCTCAGTGTTGTGAGAACGATGACTGGTTAAAATTTTTGGTGGTTTCTTGTTCAGTCCATAGGCCTACATCATGTGGCAAACCGGTGAGCATGTGGCTCTATTAGTATAGGAGATACCTGAAAACATATCACACTTTTCATCATAGTGCTTTTACCAATGCATAAAATGCATGGAGAAGTCATTTCGAATGACTGGTCCTCAGTGTTGTGAGAACGATGACTGGTTAAAATTTTTGGTGGTTTCTTGTTCAGTCCATAGGCCTACATCATGTGGCAAACCGGTGAGCATGTGGCTCTATTAGTATAGGAGATACCTGAAAACATATCACACTTTTCATCATAGTGCTTTTACCAATGCATAAAATGCATGGAGAAGTCATTTCGAATGACTGGTCCTCAGTGTTGTGAGAACGATGACTGGTTAAAATTTTTGGTGGTTTCTTGTTCAGTCCATAGGCCTACATCATGTGGCAAACCGGTGAGCATGTGGCTCTATTAGTATAGGAGATACCTGAAAACATATCACACTTTTCATCATAGTGCTTTTACCAATGCATAAAATGCATGGAGAAGTCATTTCGAATGACTGGTCCTCAGTGTTGTGAGAACGATGACTGGTTAAAATTTTTGGTGGTTTCTTGTTCAGTCCATAGGCCTACATCATGTGGCAAACCGGTGAGCATGTGGCTCTATTAGTATAGGAGATACCTGAAAACATATCACACTTTTCATCATAGTGCTTTTACCAATGCATAAAATGCATGATGGAGAAGTCATTTCGAATGACTGGTCCTCAGTGTTGTGAGAACGATGACTGGTTAAAATTTTTGGTGGTTTCTTGTTCAGTCCATAGGCCTACAACATGTGGCAAACCGGTGAGCATGTGGCTCTATTAGTATAGGAGATACCTGAAAACATATCACACTTTTCATCATAGTTGCTTTTAACAATGCATAAAAATGCATGGAGAAGTCATTTCGAATGACTGGTCCTCAGTGTTGTGAGAACGATGACTGGTTAAAATTTTTGATGTGTTTCTTGTTCAGTCCCATAGGCCTACATCATGTGGCAAACCGGTGAGCATGTGGCTCTATTAGTATAGGAGATACCTGAAAAACATATCACACTTTTCATCATAGTGCTTTTACCAATGCATAAAATGCATGGAGAAGTCATTTCGAATGACTGGTCCTCAGTGTTGTGAGAACGATGACTGGTTAAAATTTTTGGTGGTTTCTTGTTCAGTACCATAGGCCTACATCATGTGGCAAACCGGTGAGCATGTGGCTCTATTAGTATAGGAGATACCTGAAAACATATCACACTTTTCATCATAGTGCTTTTACCAATGCATAAAATGCATGGAGAAGTCATTTCGAATGACTGGTCCTCAGTGTTGTGAGAACGATGACTGGTTAAAATTTTTGGTGGTTTCTTGTTCAGTCCATAGGGCCTACATCATGTGGCAAACCGGTGAGCATTGTGGCTCTATTAGTATAGGAGATAGCCTGAAAAACATATCACACTTTTCATCATAGTGCTTTTAACCAATGCATAAAATGCATGGAGAAGTCATTTCGAATGACTGGTTCCTCAGTGTTGTGAGAACGATGACTGGTTAAAATTTTTGGTGGTTTCTTGTTCAGTCCATAGGCCTACATCATGTGGCAAACCGGTGAGCATGTGGCTCTATTAGTATAGGAGATACCTGAAAACATATCACACTTTTCATCATAGTGCTTTTACCAATGCATAAAATGCATGGAGAAGTCATTTCGAATGACTGGGTCCTCAGTGTTGTGAGAACGATGACTGGTTAAAATTTTTGGTGGTTTCTTGTTCAGTCCATAGGCCGACATCATGTGGGCAAACCGGTGAGCATGTGGCTCTATTAGTATAGGAGATACCTGAAAACATATCACACTTTTTATCATAGTGCTTTTACCAATGCATAAAATGCATGGAGAAGTCATTTCGAATGACTGGTCCTCAGTGCTTGTGAGAACGATGACTGGTTAAAAATTTTTGGTGGTTTCTTGTTCAGTCCATAGGCCTACATCATGTGGCAAAGCCGGTGAGCATGTGGCTCTATTAGTATAGGAGATACCTGAAAACATATCACACTTTTCATCATAGTGCTTTTACCAATGCATAAAATGCATGGAGAAGTCATTTCGAATGACTGGGTCCTCAGTGTTGTGAGAACGATGACTGGTTAAAATTTTTTGGTGGTTTCTTGTTCAGTCCATAGGCCTACATCATGTGGCAAACCGGTGAGCATGTGGCTCTATTAGGTATAGGAGATACCTGAAAACATATCACACTTTTTCATCATAGTGCTTTTACCAATGCATAAAATGCATGGAGAAGTCATTTCGAATGACTGGTCCTCAGTGTTGTGAGAACGATGACTGGTTAAAATTTTTGGTGGTTTCTTGTTCAGTCCATAGGCCTACATCATGTGGCAAAACCGGTGAGCATGTGGCTCTATTAGTATAGGAGATACCTGAAAACATATCACACTTTTCATCATAGTGCTTTTACCAATGCATAAAATGCATGGAGAAGTCATTTCGAATGACTGGTCCTCAGTGTTGTGAGAACGATGACTGGTTAAAATTTTTTGGTGGTTTCTTGTTCAGTCCATATGGCCTACATCATGTGGCAAACCGGTGAGCATGTCGGCTCTATTAGTATAGGAGATACCTGAAAACATATCACACTTTTCATCATAGTGCTTTTACCAATGCATAAAATGCATGGAGAAGTCATTTCGAATGACTGGTCCTCAGTGTTGTGAGAACGATGACTGGTTAAAATTTTTGGTGGTTTTCTTGTTCAGTCCATAGGCCTACATCATGTGGCAAACCGGTGAGCATGTGGGCTCTATTAGTATAGGAGATACCTGAAAACATATCACACTTTTCATCATAGTGCTTTTACCAATGCATAAAATGCATGGAGAAGTCATTTCGAATGACTGGTCCTCAGTGTTGTGAGAACGATGACTGGTTAAAATTTTTGGTGGTTTCTTGTTCAGTCCATAGGCCGACATCATGTGGCAAACCGGTGAGCATGTGGCTCTATTAGTATAGGAGATACCTGAAAACATATCACACTTTTCATCATAGTGCTTTTTCCAATGCATAAAATGCATGGAGAAGTCATTTCGAATGACTGGTCCTCAGTGTTGTGAGAACGATGACTGGTTAAAATTTTTGGTGGTTTCTTGTTCAGTCCATAGGCCCTACATCATGTGGCAAACCGGTGAGCATGTGGCTCTATTAGTATAGGAGATACCTGAAAAACATATCACACTTTTCATCATAGTGCTTTAACCAATGCATAAAATGCATGGAGAAGTCATTTCGAATGACTGGTCCTCAGTGTTGTGAGAACGATGACTGGTTAAAATTTTTGGTGGTTTCTTGTTCAGTCCCATAGGCCTACAACATGTGGCAAACCGGTGAGCATGTGGCTCTATTAGTATAGGAGATACCTGAAAACATATCACACTTTTTCATCATAGTGCTTTTACCAATGCATAAAATGCATGGAGAAGTCATTTCGAATGACTGGTCCTCAGTGTTGTGAGAACGATGACTGGTTAAAATTTTTGGTGGTTTCTTGTTCAGTCCATAGGCCTACATCATGTGGCAAACCGGTGAGCATGTGGCTCTATTAGTATAGGAGATAGCCTGAAAACATATCACACTTTTCATCATAGTGCTTTTACCAATGCATAAAATGCATGGAGAAGTCATTTCGAATGACTGGTCCTCAGTGTTGTGAGAACGATGACTGGTTAAAATTTTTGGTGGTTTCTTGTTCAGTCCATAGGCCTACATCATGTGGCAAACCGGTGAGCATGTGGCTCTATTAGTATAGGAGATACCTGAAAACATATCACACTTTTCATCATAGTGCTTTTACCAATGCATAAAATGCATGGAGAAGTCATTTCGAATGACTGGTCCTCAGTGTTGTGAGAACGATGACTGGTTAAAATTTTTGGTGGTTTCTTGTTCAGTCCATAGGCCTACATCATGTGGCAAACCGGTGAGCATGTGGCTCTATTAGTATAGGAGATACCTGAAAACTATATCACACTTTTTCATCATAGTGCTTTTACCAATGCATAAAATGCATGGAGAAGTCATTTCGAATGACTGGTCCTCAGTGTTGTGAGAACGATGACTGGTTAAAATTTTTGGTGGTTTCTTTGTTCAGTTCCATAGGCCTACATCATGTGGCAAACCGGTGAGCATTGTGGCTCTATTAGTATAGGAGATACCTGAAAACATATCACACTTTTTCATCATAGTGCTTTTACCAATGCATAAAATGCATGGAGAAGTCATTTCGAATGACTGGTCCTCAGTGTTGTGAGAACGATGACTGGTTAAAATTTTTGGTGGTTTCTTGTTCAGTTCCATAGGCCTACATCATGTGGCAAACCGGTGAGCATGTGGCTCTATTAGTATAGGAGATACCTGAAAACATATCACACTTTTCATCATAGTGCTTTTACCAATGCATAAAATGCATGGAGAAGTCATTTCGAATGACTGGTCCTCAGTGTTGTGAGAACGATGACTGGTTAAAATTTTTGGTGGTTTCTTGTTCAGTCCATAGGCCTACATCATGTGGCACAACCGGTGAGCATGTGGCTCTATTAGTATAGGAGATACCTGAGAAACATATCACACTTTTCATCATAGTGCTTTTACCAATGCATAAAATGCATGGAGAAGTCATTTCGAATGACTGGTCCTCAGTGTTGTGAGAACGATGACTGGTTAAAATTTTTGGTGGTTTCTTGTTCAGATCCATAGGCCTACATCATGTGGCAAACCGGTGAGCATGTGGCTCTATTAGTATAGGAGATACCTGAAAACATATCACACTTTTCATCATAGTGCTTTTACCAAATGCATAAAATGCATGGAGAAGTCATTTCGAATGACTGGTCCTCAGTGTTGTGAGAACGATGACTGGTTAAAATTTTTGGTGGTTTCTTGTTCAGTCCATAGGCCTACAACATGTGGCAAACCGGTGAGCATGTGGCTCTATTAGTATAGGAGATACCTGAAAACATATCACAGCTTTTCATCATAGTGCTTTAACCAATGCATAAAATGCATGGAGAAGTCATTTCGAATGACTGGTCCTCAGTGTTGTGAGAACGATGACTGGTTAAAATTTTTGGTGGTTTCTTGTTCAGGTCCATAGGCCTACAACATGTGGCAAACCGGTGAGCATGTGGCTCTATTAGTATAGGAGATACCTGAAAACATATCACACTTTTCATCATAGTGCTTTTACCAATGCATAAAATGCATGGAGAAGTCATTTCGAATGACTGGTCCTCAGTGTTGTGAGAACGATGACTGGTTAAAATTTTTGGTGGTTTCTTGTTCAGTCCATAGGCCTACATCATGTGGCAAACCGGTGAGCATGTGGCTCTATTAGTATAGGAGATGACCTGAAAACATATCACACTTTTCATCATAGTGCTTTTACCAATGCATAAAATGCATGGAGAAGTCATTTCGAATGACTGGTCCTCAGTGTTGTGAGAACGATGACTGGTTAAAATTTTTGGTGGTTTCTTGTTCAGTCCATAGGCCTACATCATGTGGCAAACCGGTGAGCATGTGGCTCTATTAGTATAGGAGATACCTGAAAACATATCACACTTTTTCATCATAGTGCTTTTACCAATGCATAAAATGCATGGAGAAGTCATTTCGAATGACTGGTCCTCAGTGTTGTGAGAACGATGACTGGTTAAAATTTTTGGTGGTTTCTTGTTCAGAGTCCATAGGCCTACATCATGTGGCAAAGCCGGTGAGCATGTGGCTCTATTAGTATTAGGAGATACCTGAAAACATATCACACTTTTCATCATAGTGCTTTTACCAATGCATAAAATGCATGGAGAAGTCATTTCGAATGACTGGTCCTCAGTGTTGTGATAACGATGACTGGTTAAAATTTTTGGTGGTTTCTTGTTCATAGTTCCATAGGCCTACATCATGTGGCAAACCGGTGAGCATGTTGCTCTATTAGTATAGGAGATACCTGAAAACATATCACACTTTTCATCATAGTGCTTTTACCAATGCATAAAATGCATGGAGAAGTCATTTCGAATGACTGGTCCTCAGTGTTGTGAGAACGATGACTGGTTAAAATTTTTGGTGGTTTCTTGTTCAGTCCATAGGCCGACATCATGTGGCAAACCGGTGAGCATGTGGCTCTATTAGTATAGGAGATACCTGAAAACATATCACACTTTTTCATCATAGTGCTTTTTACCAATGCATAAAATGCATGGAGAAGTCATTTCGAATGACTGGTCCTCAGTGTTGTGAGAACGATGACTGGTTAAAATTTTTGGTGGTTTCTTGTTCAGTTCCATAGGCCTACATCATGTGGCAAAGCCGGTGAGCATGTGGCTCTATTAGTATAGGAGAGATACCTGAAAACATATCACACTTTTCATCATAGTGCTTTTACCAATGCATAAAATGCATGGAGAAGTCATTTCGAATGACTGGTCCTCAGTGTTGTGAGAACGATGACTGGTTAAAATTTTTGGTGGTTTCTTGTTTCAGTCCATAGGCCTACATCATGTGGCAAACCGGTGAGCATGTGGCTCTATTAGTATAGGAGATACCTGAAAACTATATCACACTTTTTCATCATAGTGCTTTTACCAATGCATAAAATGCATGGAGAAGTCATTTCGAATGACTGGTCCTCAGTGTTGTGAGAACGATGACTGGTTAAAATTTTTGGTGGTTTTCTTGTTCAGTTCCATAGGCCTACATCATGTGGCAAACCGGTGAGCATGTGGCTCTATTAGTATAGGAGATACCTGAAAACATATCACACTTTTCATCATAGTGCTTTTACCAATGCATAAAATGCATGGAGAAGTCATTTCGAATGACTGGTCCTCAGTGTTGTGAGAACGATGACTGGTTAAAATTTTTTGGTGGTTTCTTGTTCAGTTCCATAGGCCTACATCATGTGGCAAACCGGTGAGCATGTGGCTCTATTAGTATAGGAGATACCTGAAAACATATCACACTTTTCATCATAGTGCTTTTACCAATGCATAAAATGCATGGAGAAGTCATTTCGAATGACTGGTCCTCAGTGTTGTGAGAACGATGACTGGTTAAAATTTTGGTGGTTTCTTGTTCAGTCCATAGGCCTACATCATGTGGCAAAACCGGTGAGCATGTGGGCTCTATTAGTATAGGAGATACCTGAAAACATATCACACTTTTCATCATAGTGCTTTTACCAATGCATAAAATGCATGGAGAAGTCATTTCGAATGACTGGTCCTCAGTGTTGTGAGAACGATGACTGGTTAAAATTTTTGGTGGTTTCTTGTTCAGTCCATAGGCCTACAACATGTGGCAAAACCCGGTGAGCATGTGGCTCTATTAGTATAGGAGATACCTGAAAACATATCACACTTTTCATCATTAGTGCTTTTACCAATGCATAAAATGCATGGAGAAGTCATTTCGAATGACTGGTCCTCAGTGTTGTGAGAACGATGACTGGTTAAAATTTTTGGTGGTTTCTTGTTCAGTTCCATAGGCCTACAACATGTGGCAAACCGGTGAGCATGTGGCTCTATTAGTATAGGAGATACCTGAAAACATATCACACTTTTCATCATAGTGCTTTTACCAATGCATAAAATGCATGGAGAAGTCATTTTCGAATGACTGGTCCTCAGTGTTGTGAGAACGATGACTGGTTAAAATTTTTGGTGGTTTCTTGTTCAGTTCCATAGGCCTACATCAGTGTGGCAAACCGGTGAGCATGTGGCTCTATTAGTATAGGAGATACCTGAAAAACATATCACACTTTTCATCATAGTGCTTTTACCAATGCATAAAATGCATGGAGAAGTCATTTCGAATGACTGGTCCTCAGTGTTGTGAGAACGATGACTGGTTAAAATTTTGGTGGTTTCTTGTTCAGTCCATAGGCCTACAACATGTGGCAAACCGGTGAGCATGTGGCTCTATTAGTATAGGAGATACCTGAAAACATATCACACTTTTCATCATAGTGCTTTTACCAATGCATAAAATGCATGGAGAAGTCATTTCGAATGACTGGTCCTCAGTGTTGTGAGAACGATGACTGGTTAAAATTTTGGTGGTTTCTTGTTCAGTCCATAGGCCTACATCATGTGGCAAACCGGTGAGCATGTGGCTCTATTAGTATAGGAGATACCTGAAAACATATCACACTTTTCATCATAGTGCTTTTACCAGATGCATAAAATGCATGGAGAAGTCATTTCGAATGACTGGTCCTCAGTGTTGTGAGAACGATGACTGGTTAAAATTTTTGGTGGTTTCTTGTTCCAGTCCATAGGCCTACATCATGTGGCAAACCGGTGAGCATGTGGCTCTATTAGTATAGGAGATACCTGAAAACATATCACACTTTTCATCATAGTGCTTTTACCAATGCATAAAATGCATGGAGAAGTCATTTCGAATGACTGGTCCTCAGTGTTGTGAGAACGATGACTGGTTAAAATTTTTGGTGGTTTCTTGTTCAGTCCATAGGCCTACATCAATGTGGCAAACCGGTGAGCATGTGGCTCTATTAGTATAGGAGATGACCTGAAAAACATATCACAACTTTTCATCATAGTGCTTTTACCAATGCATAAAATGCATGGAGAAGTCATTTCGAATGACTGGTCCTCAGTGTTGTGAGAACGATGACTGGTTAAAATTTTTGGTGGTTTCTTGTTCAGTTCCATAGGCCTACATCATGTGGCAAACCGGTGAGCATGTGGCTCTATTAGTATAGGAGATACCTGAAAACATATCACACTTTTCATCATAGTGCTTTTAACCAATGCATAAAATGCATGGAGAAGTCATTTCGAATGACTGAGTCCTCAGTGTTGTGAGAACGATGACTGGTTAAAATTTTTGGTGGTTTCTTGTTCAGTCCATAGGGCCTACATCATGTGGCAAACCGGTGAGCATGTGGCTCTATTAGTATAGGAGATACCTGAAAACATATCACACTTTTTATCATAGTGCTTTTACCAATGCATAAAATATGCATGGAGAAGTCATTTCGAATGACTGGTCCTCAGTGTTGTGAGAACGATGACTGGTTAAAATTTTTGGTGGTTTTCTTGTTCAGTTCCATAGGCCTACAATCATGTGGCAAAGCCGGTTGAGCATGTGGTCTCTATTAGTATAGGAGATACCTGAAAACATATCACACTTTTCATCATAGTGCTTTTACCAATGCATAAAATGCATGGAGAAGTCATTTCGAATGACTGGTCCTCAGTGTTGTGAGAACGATGACTGGTTAAAATTTTTGGTGGTTTCTTGTTCAGTCCATAGGCCTACATCATGTGGCAAACCGGTGAGCATGTGGCTCTATTAGTATAGGAGATACCTGAAAATCATATCACACTTTTCATCATAGTGCTTTTTACCAATGCATAAAATGCATGGAGAAGTCATTTCGAATGACTGGTCCTCAGTGTTGTGAGAACGATGACTGGTTAAAATTTTTGGTGGTTTCTTGTTCAGTTCCATAGGCCTACATCATGTGGCAAACCGGTGAGCATGTGGCTCTATTAGTATAGGAGATACCTGAAAAACATATCACACTTTTCATCATAGTGCTTTTTACCAATGCATAAAAATGCATGGAGAAGTCATTTCGAATGACTGGTCCTCAGTGTTGTGAGAACGATGAACTGGTTAAAATTTTTGGTGGTTTCTTGTTCAGTCCATAGGCCTACATCATGTGAGCAAACCGGTGAGCATGTGGCTCTATTAGTATAGGAGATACCTGAAAACATATCACACTTTTCATCATAGTGCTTTTACCAATGCATAAAATGCATGGAGAAGTCATTTCGAATGACTGGTCCTCAGTGTTGTGAGAACGATGACTGGTTAAAATTTTTGGTGGTTTCTTGTTCAGTCCATAGGCCTACATCATGTGGCAAACCGGTGAGCATGTGGCTCTATTAGTATAGGGAGATACCTGAAAACATATCACACTTTTCATCATAGTGCTTTTACCAATGCATAAAAATGCATGGAGAAGTCATTTCGAATGACTGGTCCTCAGTGTTGTGAGAACGATGACTGGTTAAAATTTTTGGTGGTTTCTTGTTCAGTCCCATAGGCCGTACATCATGTGGCAAACCGGTGAGCATGTGGCTCTATTAGTATAGGAGATACCCTGAAAACATATCACACTTTTCATCATAGTGCTTTTACCAATGCATAAAATGCATGGAGAAGTCATTTCGAATGACTGGTCCTCAGTGTTGTGAGAACGATGACTGGTTAAAATTTTTGGTGGTTTCTTGTTCAGTCCATAGGCCTACAACATGTGGCAAACCGGTGAGCATGTGGCTCTATTAGTATAGGGAGATACCTGAAAACATATCACACACTTTTCATCATAGTGCTTTTAACCAATGCATAAAATGCATGGAGAAGTCATTTCGAATGACTGGTCCTCAGTGTTGTGAGAACGATGACTGGTTAAAATTTTTGGTGGTTTCTTGTTCAGTTCCATAGGCCTACATCATGTGGCAAACCGGTGAGCATGTGGCTCTATTAGTATAGGAGATACCTGAAAACATATCACACTTTTCATCATAGTGCTTTTACCAATGCATAAAATGCATGGAGAAGTCATTTCGAATGACTGGTCCTCAGTGTTGTGAGAACGATGACTGGTTAAAATTTTTGGGTGGTTTCTTGTTTCAGTCCCATAGGCCTACATCATGTGGCAAACCGGTGAGCATGTGGCTCTATTAGTATAGGAGATGACCTGAAAACATATCACACTTTTCATCATAGTGCTTTTACCAATGCATAAAATGCATGGAGAAGTCATTTCGAATGACTGGTCCTCAGTGTTGTGAGAACGATGACTGGTTAAAATTTTTGGTGGTTTCTTGTTCAGGTCCATAGGCCTACATCATGTGGCAAACCGGTGAGCATGTGGCTCTATTAGTATAGGAGATACCTGAAAAACATATCACACTTTTTATCATAGTGCTTTTACCAATGCATAAAATGCATGGAGAAGTCATTTCGAATGACTGGTCCTCAGTGTTGTGAGAACGATGACTGGTTAAAATTTTTGGTGGTTTCTTGTTCAGTTCCATAGGCCCTACATCATGTGGCAAACCGGTGAGCATGTGGGCTCTATTAGTATAGGAGATACCTGAAAACTATATCACACTTTTCATCATAGTGCTTTTACCAATGCATAAAATGCATGGAGAAGTCATTTCGAATGACTGGTCCTCAGTGTTGTGAGAACGATGACTGGTTAAAATTTTTGGTGGTTTCTTGTTCAGTTCCATAGGCCTACATCATGTGGCAAACCGGTGAGCATGTGGCGCTCTATTAGTATAGGAGATACCTGAAAACATATCACACTTTTCATCATAGTGCTTTTACCAATGCATAAAATGCATGGAGAAGTCATTTCGAATGACTGGTCCTCAGTGTTGTGAGAACGATGACTGGTTAAAATTTTTGGTGGTTTCTTGTTCAGTCCATAGGCCTACATCATGTGGCAAACCGGTGAGCATGTGGCTCTATTAGTATAGGAGATACCTGAAAACATATCACACTTTTCATCATAGTGCTTTTACCAATGCATAAAATGCATGGAGAAGTCATTTCGAATGACTGGTCCTCAGTGTTGTTGAGAACGATGACTGGTTAAAATTTTTGGTGGTTTCTTGTTCAGTCCCATAGGCCTACATCATGTGGCAAACCGGTGAGCATGTGGCTCTCTTAGTATAGGAGATACCTGAAAACATATCACACTCTTTCATCATAGTGCTTTTACCAATGCATAAAATGCATGGAGAAGTCATTTCGAATGACTGGTCCTCAGTGTTGTGAGAACGATGACTGGTTAAAATTTTTGGTGGTTTCTTGTTCAGTCCATAGGCCGACATCATGTGGCAAACCGGTGAGCATGTGGCTCTATTAGTATAGGAGATACCTGAAAACATATCACACTTTTCATCATAGTGCTTTTACCAATGCATAAAATGCATGGAGAAGTCATTTCGAATGACTGGTCCTCAGTGTTGTGAGAACGATGACTGGTTAAAATTTTTGGTGGTTTCTTGTTCAGGTCCATAGGCCTACATCATGTGGCAAACCGGTGAGCATGTGGCTCTATTAGTATAGGAGATACCTGAAAACATATCACACTTTTCATCATAGTGCTTTTACCAATGCATAAAATGCATGGAGAAGTCATTTCGAATGACTGGTCCTCAGTGTTGTGAGAACGATGACTGGTTAAAATTTTTGGTGGTTTCTTGTTCAGTCCATAGGCCTACAACATGTGGCAAACCGGTGAGCATGTGGCTCTATTAGTATAGGAGATACCTGAAAAACATATCACACTTTTTCATCATAGTGCTTTTACCAATAGCATAAAATGCATGGAGAAGTCATTTCGAATGACTGGTCCTCAGTGTTGTGAGAACGATGACTGGTTAAAATTTTTGGTGGTTTCTTGTTCAGTTCCATAGGCCTACATCATGTGGCAAACCGGTGAGCAATGTGGCTCTATTAGTATAGGAGATACCTGAAAACATATCACACTTTTCATCATAGTGCTTTTACCAATGCATAAAATGCATGGAGAAGTCATTTCGAATGACTGGTCCTCAGTGTTGTGAGAACGATGGACTGGTTAAAATTTTTGGTGGTTTCTTTGTTCAGTCCATAGGCCTAACATCATGTGGCAAACCGGTGAGCATGTGGCTCTATTAGTATAGGAGATACCTGAAAAACATATCACACTTTTTCATCATAGTGCTTTTACCAATGCATAAAATGCATGGAGAAGTCATTTCGAATGACTGGTCCTCAGTGTTGTGAGAACGATGACTGGTTAAAATTTTTGGTGGTTTCTTGTTCAGTCCATAGGCCTACATCATGTGGCAAGCCGGTGAGCATGTGGCTCTATTAGTATAGGAGATACCTGAAAACATATCACACTTTTTCATCATAGTGCTTTTACCAATGCATAAAATGCATGGAGAAGTCATTTCGAATGACTGGTCCTCAGTGTTGTGATAACGATGACTGGTTAAAATTTTTGGTGGTTTCTTGTTCAGTCCATAGGCCTACATCATGTGGCAAACCGGTGAGCATGTTGCTCTATTAGTATAGGAGATACCTGAAAACATATCACACTTTTCATCATAGTGCTTTTACCAATGCATAAAATGACATGGAGAAGTCATTTCGAATGACTGGTCCTCAGTGTTGTGAGAACGATGACTGGTTAAAATTTTGGTGGTTTCTTGTTCAGTCCATAGGCCTACATCATGTGGCAAACCGGCTGAGCATGTGGCTCTATTAGTATAGGAGATACCTGAAAACATATCACACTTTTCATCCATAGTGACTTTTACCAATGCATAAAATGCATGGAGAAGTCATTTCGAATGACTGGTCCTCAGTGTTGTGAGAACGATGACTGGTTAAAATTTTTGGTGGTTTCTTGTTCAGTCCATAGGCCTACATCATGTGGCAAACCGGTGAGCATGTGGCTCTATTAGTATAGGAAGATACCTGAAAAACATATCACACTTTTCATCATAGTGCTTTTACCAATGCATAAAATGCATGGAGAAGTCATTTCGAATGACTGGTCCTCAGTGTTGTGAGAACGATGACTGGTTAAAATTTTTGGTGGTTTCTTGTTCAGTCCATAGGCCTACATCATGTGGCAAACCGGTGAGCATGTGGCTCTATTAAGTATAGGAGATACCTGAAAACATATCACACTTTTCATCATAGTGCTTTTACCAATGCATAAATGCATGGAGAAGTCATTTCGAATGACTGGTCCTCAGTGTTGTGAGAACGATGACTGGTTAAAATTTTTGGTGGTTTCTTGTTCAGTCCATAGGCCTACATCATGTGGCAAGCCGGTGAGCATGTGGCTCTATTAGTATAGGAGATACCTGAAAACATATCACACTTTTCATCATAGTGCTTTTACCAATGCATAAAATGCATGGAGAAGTCATTTCGAATGACTGGTCCTCAGTGTTGTGAGAACGATGACTGGTTAAAATTTTTGGTGGTTTCTTGTTCAGTCCATAGGCCTACATCATGTGGCAAACCGGTGAGCATGTGGCTCTATTAGTATAGGAGATACCTGAAAACATATATCACACTTTTCATCATAGTGCTTTTACCAATGCATAAAATGCACTGGAGAAGTCATTTCGAATGACTGGTCCTCAGTGTTGTGAGAACGATGACTGGTTAAAATTTTTGGTGGTTTCTTGTTCAGTCCATAGGCCTACATCATGTGGCAAACCGGTGAGCATGTGGCTCTATTAGTATAGGAGATACCTGAAAACATATCACACTTTTCATCATAGTGCTTTTACCAATGCATAAAATGCATGGAGAAGTCATTTCGAATGACTGGTCCTCAGTGTTGTGAGAACAGATGACTGGTTAAAATTTTTGGTGGTTTCTTGTTCAGTTCCATTAGGCCTACATCATGTGGCAAAACCCGGTGAGCATGTGGCTCTATTAGTATAGGAGATACCTGAAAACATATCACACTTTTCATCATAGTGCTTTTTACCAATGCATAAAATGCATGGAGAAGTCATTTCGAATGACTGGTCCTCAGTGTTGTGAGAACGATGACTGGTTAAAATTTTTGGTGGTTTCTTGTTCAGTCCATAGGCCTTACATCATGTGGCAAACTGGTGAGCATGTGGCTCTATTAGTATAGGGAGATACCTGAAAACATATCACACTTTTCATCATAGTGCTTTTTACCAATGCATAAAATGCATGGAGAAGTCATTTCGAATGACTGGTCCTCAGTGTTGTGAGAACGATGACTGGTTAAAATTTTTGGTGGTTTCTTGTTCAGTCCATAGGCCTACATCATGTGGCAAACCGGTGAGCATGTGGCTCTATTTAGTATAGGAGATACCTGAAAACATATCACACTTTTCATCATAGTGCTTTTACCAATGCATAAAATGCATGGAGAAGTCATTTCGAATGACTGGTCCTCAGTGTTGTGAGAACGATGACTGGTTAAAATTTTTGGTGGTTCTTGTTCAGTCCATAGGCCTACATCATGTGGCAAACCGGTGAGCATGTGGCTCTATTAGTATAGGAGATGCCTGAAAACATATCACACTTTTCATCATAGTGCTTTTACCAATGCATAAAATGCATGGAGAAGTCATTTCGAATGACTGGTCCTCAGTGTTGTGAGAACGATGACTGGTTAAAATTTTTGGTGGTTTCTTGTTCAGTCCCATAGGCCCTACATCATGTGGCACAACCGGTGAGCATGTGGCTCTCTTAGTATAGGAGATACCTGAAAACATATCACAACTTTTCATCATAGTGCTTTTACCAATGCATAAAATGCATGGAGAAGTCATTTCGAATGACTGGTCCCTCAGTGTTGTGAGAACGATGACTGGTTAAAATTTTTGGTGGTTTCCTTGTTCAGTCCATAGGCCGACCATCATGTGGCAAACCGGTGAGCATGTGGCTCTATTAGTATAGGAGATACCTGAAAACATATCACACTTTTTATCATAGTGCTTTTACCAATGCATAAAATGCATGGAGAAGTCATTTCGAATGACTGGTCCTCAGTGTTGTGAGAACGATGACTGGTTAAAATTTTTGGTGGTTTCTTGTTCAGTCCATAGGCCCTACATCATGTGGCAAAGCCGGTGAGCATGTGGCTCTATTAGTATAGGAGATACCTGAAAACATATCACACTTTTCATCATAGTGCTTTTACCAATGCATAAAATGCATGGAGAAGTCATTTCGAATGACTGGTCCTCAGTGTTGTGAGAACTGATGACTGGTTAAAATTTTTGGTGGTTTCTTGTTCAGTCCATAGGCCTACATCATGTGGCAAAACCGTGTGAGCATGTGCTCTATATTAGTATAGGAGATACCTGAAAATATATCACACTTTTCATCATAGTGCTTTTACCAATGCATAAAATGACTGGAGAAGTCATTTCGAAATGACTGGTCATCAGTGTTGTTGAGAACGATGACTGGTTAAAATTTTTTGGTGGTTTCTTGTTCAGTCCATAGGCCTACATCATGTGGGCAAACCGGTGAGCATGTGGCTCTATTAGTATAGGAGATACCTAAAAAACATATCACACTTTTTCATCATAAGGTGCTTTTACCAATGCATAAAATGCATGGAGAGAATGACTGGTCTTCAGTGTTGTGAGAACGATGACTGGTTAAAATTTTTTGGTGGTTTCTTGTTCAGTCCATAGGCCTACATCATGTGGCAAACCGGTGAGCATGTGGCTCTATTAGTATAGGAGATACCTGAAAACATATCACACTTTTCATCATAGTGCTTTTACCAATGCATAAAATGCATGGAGAAGTCATTTCGAATGACTGGTCCTCAGTGTTGTGAGAACGATGACTGGTTAAAATTTTTGGTGGTTTCTTGTTCAGTCCATAGGCCTACATCATGTGGCAAACCGGTGAGCATGTGGCTCTATTAGTATAGGAGATACCTGAAAACATATCACACTTTTCATCATAGTGCTTTTACCAATGCATAAAATGCATGGAGAAGTCATTTCGAATGACTGGTCCTCAGTGTTGTGAGAACGATGACTGGATAAAATTTTTGGTGGTTTCTTGTTCAGTCCATAGGCCTACATCATGTGGCAAACCGGTGAGCATGTGGCTCTATTAGTATAGGAGATACCTGAAAACATATCACACTTTTCATCATAGTGCTTTTACCAATGCATAAAATGCATGGAGAAGTCATTTCGAATGACTGGTCCTCAGTGTTGTGAGAACGATGACTGGTTAAAATTTTTGCGTGGTTTCTTGTTCAGTCCATAGGCCTACATCATGTGGCAAACCGGTGAGTCATGTGGCTCTATTAGTATAGGAGATACCTGAAAACATATCACACTTTTCATCATAGTGCTTTTACCAATGCATAAAATGCATGGAGAAGTCATTTCGAATGACTGGTCCTCAGTGTTGTGAGAACGATGACTGGTTAAAATTTTTGGTGGTTTCTTGTTCAGTCCATAGGCCTACATCATGTGGCAAACCGGTGAGCATGTGGCTCTATTAGTATAGGAGATACCTGAAAACATATCACACTTTTCATCATAGTGCTTTTACCAATGCATAAAATGCATGGAGAAGTCATTTCGAATGACTGGTCCTCAGTGTTGTGAGAACGATGACTGGTTAAAATTTTTGGTGGTTTCTTGTTCAGTCCATAGGCCTACATCATGTGGCAAACCGGTGAGCATGTGGCTCTATTAGTATAGGAGATACCTGAAAACATATCACACTTTTCATCATAGTGCTTTTACCAATGCATAAAATGCATGGAGAAGTCATTTCGAATGACTGGTCCTCAGTGTTGTGAGAACGATGACTGGTTAAAATTTTTGGTGGTTTCTTGTTCAGTCCATAGGCCTACATCATGTGGCAAACCGGTGAGCATGTGGCTCTATTAGTATAGGAGATACCTGAAAACATATCACACTTTTCATCATAGTGCTTTTACCAATGCATAAAATGCATGGAGAAGTCATTTCGAATGACTGGTCCTCAGTGTTGTGAGAACGATGACTGGATAAAATTTTTGGTGGTTTCTTGTTCAGTCCATAGGCCTACATCATGTGGCAAACCGGTGAGCATGTGGCTCTATTAGTATAGGAGATACCTGAAAACATATCACACTTTTCATCATAGTGCTTTTACCAATGCATAAAATGCATGGAGAAGTCATTTCGAATGACTGGTCCTCAGTGTTGTGAGAACGATGACTGGTTAAAATTTTTGGTGGTTTCTTGTTCAGTCCATAGGCCTACATCATGTGGCAAACCGGTGAGCATGTGGCTCTATTAGTATAGGAGATACCTGAAAACATATCACACTTTTCATCATAGTGCTTTTACCAATGCATAAAATGCATGGAGAAGTCATTTCGAATGACTGGTCCTCAGTGTTGTGAGAACGATGACTGGTTAAAATTTTTGGTGGTTTCTTGTTCAGTCCATAGGCCTACATCATGTGGCAAACCGGTGAGCATGTGGCTCTATTAGTATAGGAGATACCTGAAAACATATCACACTTTTCATCATAGTGCTTTTACCAATGCATAAAATGCATGGAGAAGTCATTTCGAATGACTGGTCCTCAGTGTTGTGAGAACGATGACTGGTTAAAATTTTTGGTGGTTTCTTGTTCAGTCCATAGGCCTACATCATGTGGCAAACCGGTGAGCATGTGGCTCTATTAGTATAGGAGATACCTGAAAACATATCACACTTTTCATCATAGTGCTTTTACCAATGCATAAAATGCATGGAGAAGTCATTTCGAATGACTGGTCCTCAGTGTTGTGAGAACGATGACTGGTTAAAATTTTTGGTGGTTTCTTGTTCAGTCCATAGGCCTACAGCATGTGGCAAACCGGTGAGCATGTGGCTCTATTAGTATAGGAGATACCTGAAAACATATCACACTTTTCATCATAGTGCTTTTACCAATGCATAAAATGCATGGAGAAGTCATTTCGAATGACTGGTCCTCAGTGTTGTGAGAACGATGACTGGTTAAAATTTTTGGTGGTTTCTTGTTCAGTCCATAGGCCTACATCATGTGGCAAACCGGTGAGCATGTGGCTCTATTAGTATAGGAGATACCTGAAAACATATCACACTTTTCATCATAGTGCTTTTACCAATGCATAAAATGCATGGAGAAGTCATTTCGAATGACTGGTCCTCAGTGTTGTGAGAACGATGACTGGTTAAAATTTTTGGTGGTTTCTTGTTCAGTCCATAGGCCTACATCATGTGGCAAACCGGTGAGCATGTGGCTCTATTAGTATAGGAGATACCTGAAAACATATCACACTTTTCATCATAGTGCTTTTACCAATGCATAAAATGCATGGAGAAGTCATTTCGAATGACTGGTCCTCAGTGTTGTGAGAACGATGACTGGTTAAAATTTTTGGTGGTTTCTTGTTCAGTCCATAGGCCTACATCATGTGGCAAACCGGTGAGCATGTGGCTCTATTAGTATAGGAGATACCTGAAAACATATCACACTTTTCATCATAGTGCTTTTACCAATGCATAAAATGCATGGAGAAGTCATTTCGAATGACTGGTCCTCAGTGTTGTGAGAACGATGACTGGTTAAAATTTTTGGTGGTTTCTTGTTCAGTCCATAGGCCTACATCATGTGGCAAACCGGTGAGCATGTGGCTCTATTAGTATAGGAGATACCTGAAAACATATCACACTTTTCATCATAGTGCTTTTACCAATGCATAAAATGCATGGAGAAGTCATTTCGAATGACTGGTCCTCAGTGTTGTGAGAACGATGACTGGTTAAAATTTTTGGTGGTTTCTTGTTCAGTCCATAGGCCTACATCATGTGGCAAACCGGTGAGCATGTGGCTCTATTAGTATAGGAGATACCTGAAAACATATCACACTTTTCATCATAGTGCTTTTACCAATGCATAAAATGCATGGAGAAGTCATTTCGAATGACTGGTCCTCAGTGTTGTGAGAACGATGACTGGTTAAAATTTTGGTGGTTTCTTGTTCAGTCCATAGGCCTACATCATGTGGCAAACCGGTGAGCATGTGGCTCTATTAGTATAGGAGATACCTGAAAACATATCACACTTTTCATCATAGTGCTTTTACCAATGCATAAAATGCATGGAGAAGTCATTTCGAATGACTGGTCCTCAGTGTTGTGAGAACGATGACTGGTTAAAATTTTTGGTGGTTTCTTGTTCAGTCCATAGGCCTACATCATGTGGCAAACCGGTGAGCATGTGGCTCTATTAGTATAGGAGATACCTGAAAACATATCACACTTTTCATCATAGTGCTTTTACCAATGCATAAAATGCATGGAGAAGTCATTTCGAATGACTGGTCCTCAGTGTTGTGAGAACGATGACTGGTTAAAATTTTTGGTGGTTTCTTGTTCAGTCCATAGGCCTACATCATGTGGCAAACCGGTGAGCATGTGGCTCTATTAGTATAGGAGATACCTGAAAACATATCACACTTTTCATCATAGTGCTTTTACCAATGCATAAAATGCATGGAGAAGTCATTTCGAATGACTGGTCCTCAGTGTTGTGAGAACGATGACTGGTTAAAATTTTTGGTGGTTTCTTGTTCAGTCCATAGGCCTACATCATGTGGCAAACCGGTGAGCATGTGGCTCTATTAGTATAGGAGATACCTGAAAACATATCACACTTTTCATCATAGTGCTTTTACCAATGCATAAAATGCATGGAGAAGTCATTTCGAATGACTGGTCCTCAGTGTTGTGAGAACGATGACTGGTTAAAATTTTTGGTGGTTTCTTGTTCAGTCCATAGGCCTACATCATGTGGCAAACCGGTGAGCATGTGGCTCTATTAGTATAGGAGATACCTGAAAACATATCACACTTTTCATCATAGTGCTTTTACCAATGCATAAAATGCATGGAGAAGTCATTTCGAATGACTGGTCCTCAGTGTTGTGAGAACGATGACTGGTTAAAATTTTTGGTGGTTTCTTGTTCAGTCCATAGGCCTACATCATGTGGCAAACCGGTGAGCATGTGGCTCTATTAGTATAGGAGATACCTGAAAACATATCACACTTTTCATCATAGTGCTTTTACCAATGCATAAAATGCATGGAGAAGTCATTTCGAATGACTGGTCCTCAGTGTTGTGAGAACGATGACTGGTTAAAATTTTTGGTGGTTTCTTGTTCAGTCCATAGGCCTACATCATGTGGCAAACCGGTGAGCATGTGGCTCTATTAGTATAGGAGATACCTGAAAACATATCACACTTTTCATCATAGTGCTTTTACCAATGCATAAAATGCATGGAGAAGTCATTTCGAATGACTGGTCCTCAGTGTTGTGAGAACGATGACTGGTTAAAATTTTTGGTGGTTTCTTGTTCAGTCCATAGGCCTACATCATGTGGCAAACCGGTGAGCATGTGGCTCTATTAGTATAGGAGATACCTGAAAACATATCACACTTTTCATCATAGTGCTTTTACCAATGCATAAAATGCATGGAGAAGTCATTTCGAATGACTGGTCCTCAGTGTTGTGAGAACGATGACTGGTTAAAATTTTTGGTGGTTTCTTGTTCAGTCCATAGGCCTACATCATGTGGCAAACCGGTGAGCATGTGGCTCTATTAGTATAGGAGATACCTGAAAACATATCACACTTTTCATCATAGTGCTTTTACCAATGCATAAAATGCATGGAGAAGTCATTTCGAATGACTGGTCCTCAGTGTTGTGAGAACGATGACTGGTTAAAATTTTTGGTGGTTTCTTGTTCAGTCCATAGGCCTACATCATGTGGCAAACCGGTGAGCATGTGGCTCTATTAGTATAGGAGATACCTGAAAACATATCACACTTTTCATCATAGTGCTTTTACCAATGCATAAAATGCATGGAGAAGTCATTTCGAATGACTGGTCCTCAGTGTTGTGAGAACGATGACTGGTTAAAATTTTTGGTGGTTTCTTGTTCAGTCCATAGGCCTACATCATGTGGCAAACCGGTGAGCATGTGGCTCTATTAGTATAGGAGATACCTGAAAACATATCACACTTTTCATCATAGTGCTTTTACCAATGCATAAAATGCATGGAGAAGTCATTTCGAATGACTGGTCCTCAGTGTTGTGAGAACGATGACTGGTTAAAATTTTTGGTGGTTTCTTGTTCAGTCCATAGGCCTACATCATGTGGCAAACCGGTGAGCATGTGGCTCTATTAGTATAGGAGATACCTGAAAACATATCACACTTTTCATCATAGTGCTTTTACCAATGCATAAAATGCATGGAGAAGTCATTTCGAATGACTGGTCCTCAGTGTTGTGAGAACGATGACTGGTTAAAATTTTTGGTGGTTTCTTGTTCAGTCCATAGGCCTACATCATGTGGCAAACCGGTGAGCATGTGGCTCTATTAGTATAGGAGATACCTGAAAACATATCACACTTTTCATCATAGTGCTTTTACCAATGCATAAAATGCATGGAGAAGTCATTTCGAATGACTGGTCCTCAGTGTTGTGAGAACGATGACTGGTTAAAATTTTTGGTGGTTTCTTGTTCAGTCCATAGGCCTACATCATGTGGCAAACCGGTGAGCATGTGGCTCTATTAGTATAGGAGATACCTGAAAACGTATCACACTTTTCATCATAGTGCTTTTACCAATGCATAAAATGCATGGAGAAGTCATTTCGAATGACTGGTCCTCAGTGTTGTGAGAACGATGACTGGATAAAATTTTTGGTGGTTTCTTGTTCAGTCCATAGGCCTACATCATGTGGCAAACCGGTGAGCATGTGGCTCTATTAGTATAGGAGATACCTGAAAACATATCACACTTTTCATCATAGTGCTTTTACCAATGCATAAAATGCATGGAGAAGTCATTTCGAATGACTGGTCCTCAGTGTTGTGAGAATGATGACTGGTTAAAATTTTTCGTGGTTTCTTGTTCAGTCCATAGGCCTACATCATGTGGCAAACCGGTGAGCATGTGGCTCTATTAGTATAGGAGATACCTGAAAACATGATACGATTAGAGAACACGGCACTCAGTAAATATGAGGATTGGCGGTGCTCAAGTAGGGTGTCCACCCCGTAGATAACAGATGAATAAAACTTGGCACTCAATTTGAGAAGAAAAGCTTCTTAGTTTATTGATGCATCCAGACAAACAAAAGTGCTAAACGTTTTCGGTCCACACCGGACCTTCGTCAGAGCGTTTCTTTGACATTGACTATGAAACATATAAATGAATACAGTGTCACATGATGCGGAAATATACGTCATATAATGCAAAAAACGAAAAAGAGATCTAATGGTGAAAAAACGAAAATCTACGTGATGCTCCATCTGGTTCAGGGAGACATGTGCCAGAGAGATGAGTCTATCCAGAACAATAGGTGCTCCGTGCGAGGTGGAGATATAGTCCGTGCTGAGATGCTGGATAAGGGAAGTAACAATAGTGCTGGAGATGGAAGGACGCTGGTAATAGTGCGACCTCAGGCCGAGAGGGTCTAGCTCAGTGAGGAGAGTAAACAAAAGGATACATAGCAGAAATGCACTCTACAGATACTAGAAACGCAGACATGAGATACAGAATACGCCTCCAGTGAAGCTATATGGAATAGCATAGTGGATGGTCTAACGTGAGGACCTAGAAGAATAAGAGATACGTGAGTCTGTGCACATAACTGTAACTGGGCATCCCAGAAAACAGGGAAAAAAAAGGAAAATGAATGAGGAAGAGAGAACAAATAACGTAGGTAACATGGGTCCTGAAAGGGAAAAGTGGAAAAGGAGAATGATGTTAATGAAGCCTAACGGAAAATGAACGTTTGGAGCTACACACAGAAGAGAGGTAGAGTAATAGAGTAAGTGGGAGCAACATACTACCTGGATGAGGAAGCCAGAAAGCCTGGATGAGCGTTAGCAAGAACAGAAAATCCAAGAGCTGCAGTATGCTGCAAAAAGCCAAAGCCGAGGGGAAAGGGTTAACAGGGACACCACACATAATGAATACTAATGAAAAGCCAGTAAACAGCATGAGTGTATGTACCTGGAGGATCACAATGGAGAGTGCCGCGTCATGAAAAGGCACAGAGCCTGAGGGGAGTAGCGGCGCTGTGAGGAGAGAATGTGACCAGGTCAGGAAATACACAATGGGGCAGAGAACAGTAAATAAAGGAGGGGAGAGGCGCAGTAACCGCCGACATACCTGGATCCTAAGCGCTCAGTGGAGCAGGGCAGAGAGGAGCAACGCTGCAGGAGGGGCGGCACTTCCGGGTATAAGTCCCGGTGACTCATGACGTAATCATGGTCATGTGACCACCCACAGAAGGTGCATGCACAGACAGCGCTAGTGGGAAGGGGAGGGCAGAGAGAGTCCCTAAGTGTACAGGACGCTGGGAGCGGTCATGTGACCGCAGGCAAAAATGCCTGACCATACAATAAGTGTGTGAATGAGGCAGTGTAAAGAAGATGACTAGGGGAGGAAGCTCATAGCTATAGCGCTATGCAAAGAAATAGAAGACAAGAAAGAGAAGAGAAGAAAAAAAGAAAGGAAACAGGACCCATAATAGAATAGGGGAAGATTGTGATGTCATACCGTGCAGGGTATAAACGGTGCCCAGTATAGTGAACGTAGTGCAATCTAGCGATTCTAGAGGAAAGAAGAAAAGAACAAATTAGTATATACATAATATACAAAATACAACAACAATGTACAATAATTTACAAAAGGGCCGATACGTCATATTCCCTATTAAGACCTTTAGGCTCTAGGGTCTGGAGGGTAAAAATCCAGAAAGCCTCTCTTTTTTTGAGGATTTTAATCCTATTAAGACCTCTCCTATTTGGTTCAATTTGTTCCAGAACCTGGAACCTAAGTTGCGCGATATTATGGTTCTTTTGATGGAAGTGATATGGAAGGGGCAGATGGTTTTTATTGCAGCGAATAGTGGATTTATGCTGTGAGACCCTGTCCCTAATGGGTTGGGTGGTTTCCCCAACATAGGCAAGCCCGCAGGGGCATTTAATGAGGTATACTACGTATGAGGAGTCGCATGTATAATAGCCCCTAATCGGGATGCCCTGACCCGTGTGTGGATGGAACACTTTGGAACCTTTTTGAACGTTATTACATTGGAGGCAGCCAAGACAGGGGAATGTACCCCGCTTTTGTGTCTGTAAAAAAGTTTGTCTGGATATGGTGCTCCTGGAACCCACATCCGCCTTCACTAGTTTGTCCCGTAAGTTTTTTGCCCTGCGAAAACAGGATAAAAAGGGTAACTTAAACTCAGGGATAGTCGGATAACTTTTCTGCAATAAACCCCAATGGCGTCTAATGGTAGATTGTACTATATTGGAAAACGGATGAAAAGTGCTAACAAAGGGGATACGTTTATTATTGTCGTTAGACCTGTTGGTAACACCAGTCTGTCTAGCTAGAAGTAGTGTCTTTTGTGGATAACCACGGTTAGAAAATTTTTGTTGCATCTCGTTTAGTCTAGTGTTTCTGGTGGTTTCATCCGAAACTATCCTGTGTATCCGTTGGAATTGTGATTTCGGGATCGCATTTTTAATGGAGGGGGGGTGGCAACTATTGTAATGCAGGAGACTGTTCCTGTCAGTGGGTTTTAGGAATAGGTCAATAGATAACTCACCATGATCGTTTTTACAGATAAGGGTGTCCAGAAAGCTTATCCGATCCATGTTATGTTGCAAAGTGAATTTTAATTCTGGCCACACGTTGTTAAGGTGTTGGTCAAAAGAGATAAGTGAGTCAATAGGGCCATCCCAGATGCAGAATATGTCATCTATGTAGCGGCGCCATAAGCGCGAGTGGGTTTGAAATAGAGGATGGGTGTATACAAAATCTTGCTCGAAGGATGACATATATGCAATAGCATACGGGGGCGCTACGTGCGAGCCCATAGCGGTGCCCTGTTGTTGAATAAAGAAGGTGTCCTCAAACATAAAGTAGTTCTCCCTGAGAACTAAGTTTAAAAGGTCCGTGCAAAAGCGACGTATCTTTATGTGGGTGCCTGCTTCATTGAGGAGTCTGTCTACAGCTAATATACCTTTCTCATGTGTTATGGACGTGTAAAGGCTGCTCACGTCCCAGGTGACCAACAAGGAGGAGGAGGGGATAGCGCCCAGTGCCCTAATGAGTCCCAGGAAATCATTAGTGTCAAGGATAAAAGAGCTGGTAGATTTGACCAAAGGCGTAAGAATCTTTTCCAACACTATAGCAGGAGGGGATAGAATGGAGTCAGTAAGGGACACTATAGGACGTCCAGGAGGTTTGAACAGGCGTTTATGGATTTTGGGCAGAAGATAGAAAATGGGAGTTATGGGATCAGTTTTGATAAGGAAACTCCTGAGCTTATTGTCAATAGTGCCCTCCTGTTCATGGAACTCAAGTAGGGTCTTGATTTTCTGGGCAATATTATTGAGAGGATTTTGTGAGGTCACTCTGTATATATCAGAGTCATTCAATTGCCTGTAAGCCTCTTCCATATAGTCAGCCCGATCCATGATCACTATTGCCCCACCCTTATCAGCGGGTTTAACCACAAGTGTTTTATCAGCAGATAACTGATCAAGGGCCAGTTTCTCGGATGGCAATAAGTTAGTGTGAGAGTGGAATTTGCCCAAGTGTAAATCGCGGTGGAAGGCATCAATGTCCCTTTCCACCAGCGAGATAAAAGTCTCGATAGGTGGACTATTTTTGGGAGGCATAAAAGAGCTTGGGGAACGAAGGCCCAAGCCCCGGAGGCCTAGGAGAGATTGTCCCGCCTGTGAGGGAGGGTCACCTGAAGGTAGATGAGTGGAAAAATGGACACGTAAACGGAGGTTACGGAAGAACCTCTGTAAATCCATATTAAGTTCAAACGAATTGAACTTATAAGTTGGACAGAAGGACAAGCCTTTCTGGAGTAAAGTCAATTGGGAAGTGTCCATGGATTTTGACGAGATGTTAATCACCAGTGGGGGTTGCGTACCTGTGATCTGGTCGACATGTGGCTTCTGGAGTCCCCGGCGACATTGGCCCCCCCGCCTCGTCTTCCTTTTGAGCGTCCCCGGCTGTTGCCTAAAAAATTGCTGGATGTGTAGGTATTTGAGGTGCCAGGTCTGCTGTCGGCCGAGCCTGAGGAACTTAGGGAGGTCCGACGCCTGAAGCCTCGCTGGGGTTCCCGCCACTGGTACACTCTGTTCTGGAGGTAATCTTCGGTGTCCCTTAAAAATTTCGACCTTTTCTTTTTTTCCAGGTCGAGTCTGTGTGTGCGCAGGGTCTCCTGGTTTTGTGCTTTGAGATCTTGGAAGGCCTCCTGGGACATGGTGCTGGTTAACTGGTTTTCTATGGCACATATCTGCGAGTTGACGGTATCCAGGTTCTGTTGCAAATAAGACAAGGTTAATGTCATCAAATCAGCAGAGCACTTGTTTAAAATGTGCTCGAATTTAGTGCAATATTCCTTGTCGTCCTTAAAGAAAGTGGGTTGTAAGGGGACCCGTAGGCCCCTTGGTATGCGTTGGACACGGAGATATTCGGCAAGAGTGATAATATGTAGTTCAAGATTGACTGCCCTTTTTGACTCACGTTCCAGATCCCTGTGTTTAATCTCTTGCGTGGGGATCTGGAGAAAGTCACTGGATGCAGTCACTTTGGATAGGATTTCAGCTGTCTCTGTAGCGTTGAAGGAAAAAATTCCACTTGACATCGTCTATGGTGCTCGTGTGCGGACAAACAGGATACGATTAGAGAACACGGCACTCAGTAAATATGAGGATTGGCGGTGCTCAAGTAGGGTGTCCACCCCGTAGATAACAGATGAATAAAACTTGGCACTCAATTTGAGAAGAAAAGCTTCTTAGTTTATTGATGCATCCAGACAAACAAAAGTGCTAAACGTTTTCGGTCCACACCGGACCTTCGTCAGAGCGTTTCTTTGACATTGACTATGAAACATATAAATGAATACAGTGTCACATGATGCGGAAATATACGTCATATAATGCAAAAAACGAAAAAGAGATCTAATGGTGAAAAAACGAAAATCTACGTGATGCTCCATCTGGTTCAGGGAGACATGTGCCAGAGAGATGAGTCTATCCAGAACAATAGGTGCTCCGTGCGAGGTGGAGATATAGTCCCTGCTGAGATGCTGGATAAGGGAAGTAACAATAGTGCTGGAGATGGAAGGACGCTGGTAATAGTGCGACCTCAGGCCGAGAGGGTCTAGCTCAGTGAGGAGAGTAAACAAAAGGATACATAGCAGAAATGCACTCTACAGATACTAGAAACGCAGACATGAGATACAGAATACGCCTCCAGTGAAGCTATATGGAATAGCATAGTGGATGGTCTAACGTGAGGACCTAGAAGAATAAGAGATACGTGAGTCTGTGCACATAACTGTAACTGGGCATCCCAGAAAACAGGGAAAAAAAAGGAAAATGAATGAGGAAGAGAGAACAAATAACGTAGGTAACATGGGTCCTGAAAGGGAAAAGTGGAAAAGGAGAATGATGTAAATGAAGCCTAACGGAAAATGAACGTTTGGAGCTACACACAGAAGAGAGGTAGAGTAATAGAGTAAGTGGGAGCAACATACTACCTGGATGAGGAAGCCAGAAAGCCTGGATGAGCGTTAGCAAGAACAGAAAATCCAAGAGCTGCAGTATGCTGCAAAAAGCCAAAGCCGAGGGGAAAGGGTTAACAGGGACACCACACATAATGAATACTAATGAAAAGCCAGTAAACAGCATGAGTGTATGTACCTGGAGGATCACAATGGAGAGTGCCGCGTCATGAAAAGGCACAGAGCCTGAGGGGAGTAGCAGCGCTGTGAGGAGAGAATGTGACCAGGTCAGGAAATACACAATGGGGCAGAGAACAGTAAATAAAGGAGGGGAGAGGCGCAGTAACCGCCGACATACCTGGATCCTAAGCGCTCAGTGGAGCAGGGCAGAGAGGAGCAACGCTGCAGGAGGGGCGGCACTTCCGGGTATAAGTCCCGGTGACTCATGACGTAATCATGGTCATGTGACCACCCACAGAAGGTGCATGCACAGACAGCGCTAGTGGGAAGGGGAGGGCAGAGAGAGTCCCTAAGTGTACAGGACGCTGGGAGCGGTCATGTGACCGCAGGCAAAAATGCCTGACCATACAATAAGTGTGTGAATGAGGCAGTGTAAAGAAGATGACTAGGGGAGGAAGCTCATAGCTATAGCGCTATGCAAAGAAATAGAAGACAAGAAAGAGAAGAGAAGAAAAAAAGAAAGGAAACAGGACCCATAATAGAATAGGGGAAGATTGTGATGTCATACCGTGCAGGGTATAAACGGTGCCCAGTATAGTGAACGTAGTGCAATCTAGCGATTCTAGAGGAAAGAAGAAAAGAACAAATTAGTATATACATAATATACAAAATACAACAACAATGTACAATAATTTACAAAAGGGCCGATACGTCATATTCCCTATTAAGACCTTTAGGCTCTAGGGTCTGGAGGGTAAAAATCCAGAAAGCCTCTCTTTTTTTGAGGATTTTAATCCTATTAAGACCTCTCCTATTTGGTTCAATTTGTTCCAGAACCTGGAACCTAAGTTGCGCGATATTATGGTTCTTTTGATGGAAGTGATATGGAAGGGGCAGATGGTTTTTATTGCAGCGAATAGTGGATTTATGCTGTGAGACCCTGTCCCTAATGGGTTGGGTGGTTTCCCCAACATAGGCAAGCCCGCAGGGGCATTTAATGAGGTATACTACGTATGAGGAGTCGCATGTATAATAGCCCCTAATCGGGATGCCCTGACCCGTGTGTGGATGGAACACTTTGGAACCTTTTTGAACGTTATTACATTGGAGGCAGCCAAGACAGGGGAATGTACCCCGCTTTTGTGTCTGTAAAAAAGTTTGTCTGGATATGGTGCTCCTGGAACCCACATCCGCCTTCACTAGTTTGTCCCGTAAGTTTTTTGCCCTGCGAAAACAGGATAAAAAGGGTAACTTAAACTCAGGGATAGTCGGATAACTTTTCTGCAATAAACCCCAATGGCGTCTAATGGTAGATTGTACTATATTGGAAAACGGATGAAAAGTGCTAACAAAGGGGATACGTTTATTATTGTCGTTAGACCTGTTGGTAACACCAGTCTGTCTAGCTAGAAGTAGTGTCTTTTGTGGATAACCACGGTTAGAAAATTTTTTGTTGCATCTCGTTTAGTCTAGTGTTTCTGGTGGTTTCATCCGAAACTATCCTGTGTATCCGTTGGAATTGTGATTTCGGGATCGCATTTTTAATGGAGGGGGGGTGGCAACTATTATAATGCAGGAGACTGTTCCTGTCAGTGGGTATTAGGAATAGGTCAATAGATAACTCACCATGATCGTTTTTACAGATAAGGGTGTCCAGAGAGCTTATCCGATCCATGTTATGTTGCAAAGTGAATTTTAATTCTGGCCACACGTTGTTAAGGTGTTGGTCAAAAGAGATAAGTGAGTCAATAGGGCCATCCCAGATGCAGAATATGTCATCTATGTAGCGGCGCCATAAGCGCG
This sequence comes from Ranitomeya imitator, assembly GCF_032444005.1. Taxonomy (NCBI): domain Eukaryota; kingdom Metazoa; phylum Chordata; class Amphibia; order Anura; family Dendrobatidae; genus Ranitomeya; species Ranitomeya imitator. The sequence continues at coordinate 63,858 of NW_027193887.1, read as the reverse complement.
AGTGGGTTTGAAATAGAGGATGGGTGTATACAAAATCTTGCTCGAAGGATGACATATATGCAATAGCATACGGGGGCGCTACGTGCGAGCCCATAGCGGTGCCCTGTTGTTGAATAAAGAAGGTGTCCTCAAACATAAAGTAGTTCTCCCTGAGAACTAAGTTTAAAAGGTCCGTGCAAAAGCGACGTATCTTTATGTGGGTGCCTGCTTCATTGAGGAGTCTGTCTACAGCTAATATACCTTTCTCATGTGTTATGGACGTGTAAAGGCTGCTCACGTCCCAGGTGACCAACAAGGAGGAGGAGGGGATAGCGCCCAGTGCCCTAATGAGTCCCAGGAAATCATTAGTGTCAAGGATAAAAGAGCTGGTAGATTTGACCAAAGGCGTAAGAATCTTTTCCAACACTATAGCAGGAGGGGATAGAATGGAGTCAGTAAGGGACACTATAGGACGTCCAGGAGGTTTGAACAGGCGTTTATGGATTTTGGGCAGAAGATAGAAAATGGGAGTTATGGGATCAGTTTTGATAAGGAAACTCCTGAGCTTATTGTCAATAGTGCCCTCCTGTTCATGGAACTCAAGTAGGGTCTTGATTTTCTGGGCAATATTATTGAGAGGATTTTGTGAGGTCACTCTGTATATATCAGAGTCATTCAATTGCCTGTAAGCCTCTTCCATATAGTCAGCCCGATCCATGATCACTATTGCCCCACCCGCTGATAAGGGTGGGGCAATAGTGATCATGGATCGGGCTGACTATATGGAAGAGGCTTACAGGCAATTGAATGACTCTGATATATACAGAGTGACCTCACAAAATCCTCTCAATAATATTGCCCAGAAAATCAAGACCCTACTTGAGTTCCATGAACAGGAGGGCACTATTGACAATAAGCTCAGGAGTTTCCTTATCAAAACTGATCCCATAACTCCCATTTTCTATCTTCTGCCCAAAATCCATAAACGCCTGTTCAAACCTCCTGGACGTCCTATAGTGTCCCTTACTGACTCCATTCTATCCCCTCCTGCTATAGTGTTGGAAAAGATTCTTACGCCTTTGGTCAAATCTACCAGCTCTTTTATCCTTGACACTAATGATTTCCTGGGACTCATTAGGGCACTGGGCGCTATCCCCTCCTCCTCCTTGTTGGTCACCTGGGACGTGAGCAGCCTTTACACGTCCATAACACATGAGAAAGGTATATTAGCTGTAGACAGACTCCTCAATGAAGCAGGCACCCACATAAAGATACGTCGCTTTTGCACGGACCTTTTAAACTTAGTTCTCAGGGAGAACTACTTTATGTTTGAGGACACCTTCTTTATTCAACAACAGGGCACCGCTATGGGCTCGCACGTAGCGCCCCCGTATGCTATTGCATATATGTCATCCTTCGAGCAAGATTTTGTATACACCCATCCTCTATTTCAAACCCACTCGCGCTTATGGCGCCGCTACATAGATGACATATTCTGCATCTGGGATGGCCCTATTGACTCACTTATCTCTTTTGACCAACACCTTAACAACGTGTGGCCAGAATTAAAATTCACTTTGCAACATAACATGGATCGGATAAGCTTTCTGGACACCCTTATCTGTAAAAACGATCATGGTGAGTTATCTATTGACCTATTCCTAAAACCCACTGACAGGAACAGTCTCCTGCATTACAATAGTTGCCACCCCCCCCCCCCTCCATTAAAAATGCGATCCCGAAATCACAATTCCAACGGATACACAGGATAGTTTCGGATGAAACCACCAGAAACACTAGACTAAACGAGATGCAACAAAAATTTTCTAACCGTGGTTATCCACAAAAGACACTACTTCTAGCTAGACAGACTGGTGTTACCAACAGGTCTAACGACAATAATAAACGTATCCCCTTTGTTAGCACTTTTCATCCGTTTTCCAATATAGTACAATCTACCATTAGACGCCATTGGGGTTTATTGCAGAAAAGTTATCCGACTATCCCTGAGTTTAAGTTACCCTTTTTATCCTGTTTTCGCAGGGCAAAAAACTTACGGGACAAACTAGTGAAGGCGGATGTGGGTTCCAGGAGCACCATATCCAGACAAACTTTTTTACAGACACAAAAGCGGGGTACATTCCCCTGTCTTGGCTGCCTCCAATGTAATAACGTTCAAAAAGGTTCCAAAGTGTTCCATCCACACACGGGTCAGGGCATCCCGATTAGGGGCTATTATACATGCGACTCCTCATACGTAGTATACCTCATTAAATGCCCCTGCGGGCTTGCCTATGTTGGGGAAACCACCCAACCCATTAGGGACAGGGTCTCACAGCATAAATCCACTATTCGCTGCAATAAAAACCATCTGCCCCTTCCATATCACTTCCATCAAAAGAACCATAATATCGCGCAACTTAGGTTCCAGGTTCTGGAACAAATTGAACCAAATAGGAGAGGTCTTAATAGGATTAAAATCCTCAAAAAAAGAGAGGCTTTCTGGATTTTTACCCTCCAGACCCTAGAGCCTAAAGGTCTTAATAGGGAATATGACGTATCGGCCCTTTTGTAAATTATTGTACATTGTTGTTGTATTTTGTATATTATGTATATACTAATTTGTTCTTTTCTTCTTTCCTCTAGAATCGCTAGATTGCACTACGTTCACTATACTGGGCACCGTTTATACCCTGCACGGTATGACATCACAATCTTCCCCTATTCTATTATGGGTCCTGTTTCCTTTCTTTTTTTCTTCTCTTCTCTTTCTTGTCTTCTATTTCTTTGCATAGCGCTATAGCTATGAGCTTCCTCCCCTAGTCATCTTCTTTACACTGCCTCATTCACACACTTATTGTATGGTCAGGCATTTTTGCCTGCGGTCACATGACCGCTCCCAGCGTCCTGTACACTTAGGGACTCTCTCTGCCCTCCCCTTCCCACTAGCGCTGTCTGTGCATGCACCTTCTGTGGGTGGTCACATGACCATGATTACGTCATGAGTCACCGGGACTTATACCCGGAAGTGCCGCCCCTCCTGCAGCGTTGCTCCTCTCTGCCCTGCTCCACTGAGCGCTTAGGATCCAGGTATGTCGGCGGTTACTGCGCCTCTCCCCTCCTTTATTTACTGTTCTCTGCCCCATTGTGTATTTCCTGACCTGGTCACATTCTCTCCTCACAGCGCCGCTACTCCCCTCAGGCTCTGTGCCTTTTCATGACGCGGCACTCTCCATTGTGATCCTCCAGGTACATACACTCATGCTGTTTACTGGCTTTTCATTAGTATTCATTATGTGTGGTGTCCCTGTTAACCCTTTCCCCTCGGCTTTGGCTTTTTGCAGCATACTGCAGCTCTTGGATTTTCTGTTCTTGCTAACGCTCATCCAGGCTTTCTGGCTTCCTCATCCAGGTAGTATGTTGCTCCCACTTACTCTATTACTCTACCTCTCTTCTGTGTGTAGCTCCAAACGTTCATTTTCCGTTAGGCTTCATTTACATCATTCTCCTTTTCCACTTTTCCCTTTCAGGACCCATGTTACCTACGTTATTTGTTCTCTCTTCCTCATTCATTTTCCTTTTTTTTCCCTGTTTTCTGGGATGCCCAGTTACAGTTATGTGCACAGACTCACGTATCTCTTATTCTTCTAGGTCCTCACGTTAGACCATCCACTATGCTATTCCATATAGCTTCACTGGAGGCGTATTCTGTATCTCATGTCTGCGTTTCTAGTATCTGTAGAGTGCATTTCTGCTATGTATCCTTTTGTTTACTCTCCTCACTGAGCTAGACCCTCTCGGCCTGAGGTCGCACTATTACCAGCGTCCTTCCATCTCCAGCACTATTGTTACTTCCCTTATCCAGCATCTCAGCACGGACTATATCTCCACCTCGCACGGAGCACCTATTGTTCTGGATAGACTCATCTCTCTGGCACATGTCTCCCTGAACCAGATGGAGCATCACGTAGATTTTCGTTTTTTCACCATTAGATCTCTTTTTCGTTTTTTGCATTATATGACGTATATTTCCGCATCATGGGACACTGTATTCATTTATATGTTTCATAGTCAATGTCAAAGAAACGCTCTGACGAAGGTCCGGTGTGGACCGAAAACGTTTAGCACTTTTGTTTGTCTGGATGCATCAATAAACTAAGAAGCTTTTCTTCTCAAATTGAGTGCCAAGTTTTATTCATCTGTTATCTACGGGGTGGACACCCTACTTGAGCACCGCCAATCCTCATATTTACTGAGTGCCGTGTTCTCTAATCGTATCCTGTTTGTCCGCACACGAGCACCATAGACGATGTCAAGTGGAATTTTTTCCTTCAACGCTACAGAGACAGCTGAAATCCTATCCAAAGTGACTGCATCCAGTGACTTTCTCCAGATCCCCACGCAAGAGATTAAACACAGGGATCTGGAACGTGAGTCAAAAAGGGCAGTCAATCTTGAACTACATATTATCACTCTTGCCGAATATCTCCGTGTCCAACGCATACCAAGGGGCCTACGGGTCCCCTTACAACCCACTTTCTTTAAGGACGACAAGGAATATTGCACTAAATTCGAGCACATTTTAAACAAGTGCTCTGCTGATTTGATGACATTAACCTTGTCTTATTTGCAACAGAACCTGGATACCGTCAACTCGCAGATATGTGCCATAGAAAACCAGTTAACCAGCACCATGTCCCAGGAGGCCTTCCAAGATCTCAAAGCACAAAACCAGGAGACCCTGCGCACACACAGACTCGACCTGGAAAAAAAGAAAAGGTCGAAATTTTTAAGGGACACCGAAGATTACCTCCAGAACAGAGTGTACCAGTGGCGGGAACCCCAGCGAGGCTTCAGGCGTCGGACCTCCCTAAGTTCCTCAGGCTCGGCCGACAGCAGACCTGGCACCTCAAATACCTACACATCCAGCAATTTTTTAGGCAACAGCCGGGGACGCTCAAAAGGAAGACGAGGCGGGGGGGCCAATGTCGCCGGGGACTCCAGAAGCCACATGTCGACCAGATCACAGGTACGCAACCCCCACTGGTGATTAACATCTCGTCAAAATCCATGGACACTTCCCAATTGACTTTACTCCAGAAAGGCTTGTCCTTCTGTCCAACTTATAAGTTCAATTCGTTTGAACTTAATATGGATTTACAGAGGTTCTTCCGTAACCTCCGTTTACGTGTCCATTTTTCCACTCATCTACCTTCAGGTGACCCTCCCTCACAGGCGGGACAATCTCTCCTAGGCCTCCGGGGCTTGGGCCTTCGTTCCCCAAGCTCTTTTATGCCTCCCAAAAATAGTCCACCTATCGAGACTTTTATCTCGCTGGTGGAAAGGGACATTGATGCCTTCCACCGCGATTTACACTTGGGCAAATTCCACTCTCACACTAACTTATTGCCATCCGAGAAACTGGCCCTTGATCAGTTATCTGCTGATAAAACACTTGTGGTTAAACCCGCTGATAAGGGTGGGGCAATAGTGATCATGGATCGGGCTGACTATATGGAAGAGGCTTACAGGCAATTGAATGACTCTGATATATACAGAGTGACCTCACAAAATCCTCTCAATAATATTGCCCAGAAAATCAAGACCCTACTTGAGTTCCATGAACAGGAGGGCACTATTGACAATAAGCTCAGGAGTTTCCTTATCAAAACTGATCCCATAACTCCCATTTTCTATCTTCTGCCCAAAATCCATAAACGCCTGTTCAAACCTCCTGGACGTCCTATAGTGTCCCTTACTGACTCCATTCTATCCCCTCCTGCTATAGTGTTGGAAAAGATTCTTACGCCTTTGGTCAAATCTACCAGCTCTTTTATCCTTGACACTAATGATTTCCTGGGACTCATTAGGGCACTGGGCGCTATCCCCTCCTCCTCCTTGTTGGTCACCTGGGACGTGAGCAGCCTTTACACGTCCATAACACATGAGAAAGGTATATTAGCTGTAGACAGACTCCTCAATGAAGCAGGCACCCACATAAAGATACGTCGCTTTTGCACGGACCTTTTAAACTTAGTTCTCAGGGAGAACTACTTTATGTTTGAGGACACCTTCTTTATTCAACAACAGGGCACCGCTATGGGCTCGCACGTAGCGCCCCCGTATGCTATTGCATATATGTCATCCTTCGAGCAAGATTTTGTATACACCCATCCTCTATTTCAAACCCACTCGCGCTTATGGCGCCGCTACATAGATGACATATTCTGCATCTGGGATGGCCCTATTGACTCACTTATCTCTTTTGACCAACACCTTAACAACGTGTGGCCAGAATTAAAATTCACTTTGCAACATAACATGGATCGGATAAGCTTTCTGGACACCCTTATCTGTAAAAACGATCATGGTGAGTTATCTATTGACCTATTCCTAAAACCCACTGACAGGAACAGTCTCCTGCATTACAATAGTTGCCACCCCCCCTCCATTAAAAATGCGATCCCGAAATCACAATTCCAACGGATACACAGGATAGTTTCGGATGAAACCACCAGAAACACTAGACTAAACGAGATGCAACAAAAATTTTCTAACCGTGGTTATCCACAAAAGACACTACTTCTAGCTAGACAGACTGGTGTTACCAACAGGTCTAACGACAATAATAAACGTATCCCCTTTGTTAGCACTTTTCATCCGTTTTCCAATATAGTACAATCTACCATTAGACGCCATTGGGGTTTATTGCAGAAAAGTTATCCGACTATCCCTGAGTTTAAGTTACCCTTTTTATCCTGTTTTCGCAGGGCAAAAAACTTACGGGACAAACTAGTGAAGGCGGATGTGGGTTCCAGGAGCACCATATCCAGACAAACTTTTTTACAGACACAAAAGCGGGGTACATTCCCCTGTCTTGGCTGCCTCCAATGTAATAACGTTCAAAAAGGTTCCAAAGTGTTCCATCCACACACGGGTCAGGGCATCCCGATTAGGGGCTATTATACATGCGACTCCTCATACGTAGTATACCTCATTAAATGCCCCTGCGGGCTTGCCTATGTTGGGGAAACCACCCAACCCATTAGGGACAGGGTCTCACAGCATAAATCCACTATTCGCTGCAATAAAAACCATCTGCCCCTTCCATATCACTTCCATCAAAAGAACCATAATATCGCGCAACTTAGGTTCCAGGTTCTGGAACAAATTGAACCAAATAGGAGAGGTCTTAATAGGATTAAAATCCTCAAAAAAAGAGAGGCTTTCTGGATTTTTACCCTCCAGACCCTAGAGCCTAAAGGTCTTAATAGGGAATATGACGTATCGGCCCTTTTGAAAATTATTGTACATTGTTGTTGTATTTTGTATATTATGTATATACTAATTTGTTCTTTTCTTCTTTCCTCTAGAATCGCTAGATTGCACTACGTTCACTATACTGGGCACCGTTTATACCCTGCACGGTATGACATCACAATCTTCCCCTATTCTATTATGGGTCCTGTTTCCTTTCTTTTTTTCTTCTCTTCTCTTTCTTGTCTTCTATTTCTTTGCATAGCGCTATAGCTATGAGCTTCCTCCCCTAGTCATCTTCTTTACACTGCCTCATTCACACACTTATTGTATGGTCAGGCATTTTTGCCTGCGGTCACATGACCGCTCCCAGCGTCCTGTACACTTAGGGACTCTCTCTGCCCTCCCCTTCCCACTAGCGCTGTCTGTGCATGCACCTTCTGTGGGTGGTCACATGACCATGATTACGTCATGAGTCACCGGGACTTATACCCGGAAGTGCCGCCCCTCCTGCAGCGTTGCTCCTCTCTGCCCTGCTCCACTGAGCGCTTAGGATCCAGGTATGTCGGCGGTTACTGCGCCTCTCCCCTCCTTTATTTACTGTTCTCTGCCCCATTGTGTATTTCCTGACCTGGTCACATTCTCTCCTCACAGCGCCGCTACTCCCCTCAGGCTCTGTGCCTTTTCATGACGCGGCACTCTCCATTGTGATCCTCCAGGTACATACACTCATGCTGTTTACTGGCTTTTCATTAGTATTCATTATGTGTGGTGTCCCTGTTAACCCTTTCCCCTCGGCTTTGGCTTTTTGCAGCATACTGCAGCTCTTGGATTTTCTGTTCTTGCTAACGCTCATCCAGGCTTTCTGGCTTCCTCATCCAGGTAGTATGTTGCTCCCACTTACTCTATTACTCTACCTCTCTTCTGTGTGTAGCTCCAAACGTTCATTTTCCGTTAGGCTTCATTAACATCATTCTCCTTTTCCACTTTTCCCTTTCAGGACCCATGTTACCTACGTTATTTGTTCTCTCTTCCTCATTCATTTTCCTTTTTTTTCCCTGTTTTCTGGGATGCCCAGTTACAGTTATGTGCACAGACTCACGTATCTCTTATTCTTCTAGGTCCTCACGTTAGACCATCCACTATGCTATTCCATATAGCTTCACTGGAGGCGTATTCTGTATCTCATGTCTGCGTTTCTAGTATCTGTAGAGTGCATTTCTGCTATGTATCCTTTTGTTTACTCTCCTCACTGAGCTAGACCCTCTCGGCCTGAGGTCGCACTATTACCAGCGTCCTTCCATCTCCAGCACTATTGTTACTTCCCTTATCCAGCATCTCAGCACGGACTATATCTCCACCTCGCACGGAGCACCTATTGTTCTGGATAGACTCATCTCTCTGGCACATGTCTCCCTGAACCAGATGGAGCATCACGTAGATTTTCGTTTTTTCACCATTAGATCTCTTTTTCGTTTTTTGCATTATATGACGTATATTTCCGCATCATGTGACACTGTATTCATTTATATGTTTCATAGTCAATGTCAAAGAAACGCTCTGACGAAGGTCCGGTGTGGACCGAAAACGTTTAGCACTTTTGTTTGTCTGGATGCATCAATAAACTAAGAAGCTTTTCTTCTCAAATTGAGTGCCAAGTTTTATTCATCTGATACCTGAAAACATATCACACTTTTCATCATAGTGCTTTTACCAATGCATAAAATGCATGGAGAAGTCATTTCGAATGACTGGTCCTCAGTGTTGTGAGAACGATGACTGGTTAAAATTTTTGGTGGTTTCTTGTTCAGTCCATAGGCCTACATCATGTGGCAAACCGGTGAGCATGTGGCTCGATTAGTATAGGAGATACCTGAAAACATATCACACTTTTCATCATAGTGCTTTTACCAATGCATAAAATGCATGGAGAAGTCATTTCGAATGACTGGTCCTCAGTGTTGTGAGATCGATGACTGGTTAAAATTTTTGGTGGTTTCTTGTTCAGTCCATAGGCCTACATCATGTGGCAAACCGGTGAGCATGTGGCTCTATTAGTATAGGAGATACCTGAAAACATATCACACTTTTCATCATAGTGCTTTTACCAATGCATAAAATGCATGGAGAAGTCATTTCGAATGACTGGTCCTCAGTGTTGTGAGAACGATGACTGGTTAAAATTATTGGTGGTTTCTTGTTCAGTCCATAGGCCTACATCATGTGGCAAACCGGTGAGCATGTGGCTCTATTAGTATAGGAGATACCTGAAAACATATCACACTTTTCATCATAGTGCTTTTACCAATGCATAAAATGCATGGAGAAGTCATTTCGAATGACTGGTCCTCAGTGTTGTGAGAACGATGACTGGTTAAAATTTTTGGTGGTTTCTTGTTCAGTCCATAGGCCTACATCATGTGGCAAACCGGTGAGCATGTGGCTCTATTAGTATAGGAGATACCTGAAAACATATCACACTTTTCATCATAGTGCTTTTACCAATGCATAAAATGCATGGAGAAGTCATTTCGAATGACTGGTCCTCAGTGTTGTGAGAACGATGACTGGTTAAAATTTTTGGTGGTTTCTTGTTCAGTCCATAGGCCTACATCATGTGGCAAACCGGTGAGCATGTGGCTCTATTAGTATAGGAGATACCTGAAAACATATCACACTTTTCAATCATAGTGCTTTTACCAATGCATAAAATGCATGGAGAAGTCATTTCGAATGACTGGTCCTCAGTGTTGTGAGAACGATGACTGGTTAAAATTTTTGGTGGTTTCTTGTTCAGTCCATAGGCCTACATCATGTGGCAAACCGGTGAGCATGTGGCTCTATTAGTATAGGAGATACCTGAAAACATATCACACTTTTCATCATAGTGCTTTTACCAATGCATAAAATGCATGGAGAAGTCATTTCGAATGACTGGTCCTCAGTGTTGTGAGAACGATGACTGGTTAAAATTTTTGGTGGTTTCTTGTTCAGTCCATAGGCCTACATCATGTGGCAAACCGGTGAGCATGTGGCTCTATTAGTATAGGAGATACCTGAAAACATATCACACTTTTCATCATAGTGCTTTTACCAATGCATAAAATGCATGGAGAAGTCATTTCGAATGACTGGTCCTCAGTGTTGTGAGAACGATGACTGGATAAAATTTTTGGTGGTTTCTTGTTCAGTCCATAGGCCTACATCATGTGGCAAACCGGTGAGCATGTGGCTCTATTAGTATAGGAGATACCTGAAAACATATCTCACTTTTCATCATAGTGCTTTTACCAATGCATAAAATGCATGGAGAAGTCATTTCGAATGACTGGTCCTCAGTGTTGTGAGAACGATGACTGGTTAAAATTTTTGGTGGTTTCTTGTTCAGTCCATAGGCCTACATCATGTGGCAAACCGGTGAGCATGTGGCTCTATTAGTATAGGAGATACCTGAAAACATATCACACTTTTCATCATAGTGCTTTTACCAATGCATAAAATGCATGGAGAAGTCATTTCGAATGACTGGTCCTCAGTGTTGTGAGAACGATGACTGGTTAAAATTTTTGGTGGTTTCTTGTTCAGTCCATAGGCCTACATCATGTGGCAAACCGGTGAGCATGTGGCTCTATTAGTATAGGAGATACCTGAAAACATATCACACTTTTCATCATAGTGCTTTTACCAATGCATAAAATGCATGGAGAAGTCATTTCGAATGACTGGTCCTCAGTGTTGTGAGAACGATGACTGGTTAAAATTTTTGGTGGTTTCTTGTTCAGTCCACAGGCCTACATCATGTGGCAAACCGGTGAGCATGTGGCTCTATTAGTATAGGAGATACCTGAAAACATATCACACTTTTCATCATAGTGCTTTTACCAATGCATAAAATGCATGGAGAAGTCATTTCGAATGACTGGTCCTCAGTGTTGTGAGAACGATGACTGGTTAAAATTTTTGGTGGTTTCTTGTTCAGTCCATAGGCCTACAGCATGTGGCAAACCGGTGAGCATGTGGCTCTATTAGTATAGGAGATACCTGAAAATATATCACACTTTTCATCATAGTGCTTTTACCAATGCATAAAATGCATGGAGAAGTCATTTCGAATGACTGGTCCTCAGTGTTGTGAGAACGATGACTGGTTAAAATTTTTGGTGGTTTCTTGTTCAGTCCATAGGCCTACAGCATGTGGCAAACCGGTGAGCATGTGGCTCTATTAGTATAGGAGATACCTGAAAACATATCACACTTTTCATCATAGTGCTTTTACCAATGCATAAAATGCATGGAGAAGTCATTTCGAATGACTGGTCCTCAGTGTTGTGAGAACGATGACTGGTTAAAATTTTTGGTGGTTTCTTGTTCAGTCCATAGGCCTACATCATGTGGCAAACCGGTGAGCATGTGGCTCTATTAGTATAGGAGATACCTGAAAACATATCACACTTTTCATCATAGTGCTTTTACCAATGCATAAAATGCATGGAGAAGTCATTTCGAATGACTGGTCCTCAGTGTTGTGAGAACGATGACTGGTTAAAATTTTTGGTGGTTTCTTGTTCAGTCCATAGGCCTACATCATGTGGCAAACCGGTGAGCATGTGGCTCTATTAGTATAGGAGATACCTGAAAACATATCACACTTTTCATCATAGTGCTTTTACCAATGCATAAAATGCATGGAGAAGTCATTTCGAATGACTGGTCCTCAGTGTTGTGAGAACGATGACTGGTTAAAATTTTTGGTGGTTTCTTGTTCAGTCCATAGGCCTACATCATGTGGCAAACCGGTGAGCATGTGGCTCTATTAGTATAGGAGATACCTGAAAACATATCACACTTTTCATCATAGTGCTTTTACCAATGCATAAAATGCATGGAGAAGTCATTTCGAATGACTGGTCCTCAGTGTTGTGAGAACGATGACTGGTTAAAATTTTTGGTGGTTTCTTGTTCAGTCCATAGGCCTACATCATGTGGCAAACCGGTGAGCATGTGGCTCTATTAGTATAGGAGATACCTGAAAACATATCACACTTTTCATCATAGTGCTTTTACCAATGCATAAAATGCATGGAGAAGTCATTTCGAATGACTGGTCCTCAGTGTTGTGAGAACGATGACTGGTTAAAATTTTTGGTGGTTTCTTGTTCAGTCCATAGGCCTACATCATGTGGCAAACCGGTGAGCATGTGGCTCTATTAGTATAGGAGATACCTGAAAACATATCACACTTTTCATCATAGTGCTTTTACCAATGCATAAAATGCATGGAGAAGTCATTTCGAATGACTGGTCCTCAGTGTTGTGAGAACGATGACTGGTTAAAATTTTTGGTGGTTTCTTGTTCAGTCCATAGGCCTACATCATGTGGCAAACCGGTGAGCATGTGGCTCTATTAGTATAGGAGATACCTGAAAACATATCACACTTTTCATCATAGTGCTTTACCAATGCATAAAATGCATGGAGAAGTCATTTCGAATGACTGGTCCTTAGTGTTGTGAGAACGATGACTGGTTAAAATTTTTGGTGGTTTCTTGTTCAGTCCATAGGCCTACATCATGTGGCAAACCGGTGAGCATGTGGCTCTATTAGTATAGGAGATACCTGAAAACATATCACACTTTTCATCATAGTGCTTTTACCAATGCATAAAATGCATGGAGAAGTCATTTCGAATGACTGGTCCTCAGTGTTGTGAGAACGATGACTGGTTAAAATTTTTGGTGGTTTCTTGTTCAGTCCACAGGCCTACATCATGTGGCAAACCGGTGAGCATGTGGCCTCTATTAGTATAGGAGATACCTGAAAACATATCACACTTTTCATCATAGTGCTTTTACCAATGCATAAAATGCATGGAGAAGTCATTTCGAATGACTGGTCCTCAGTGTTGTGAGAACGATGACTGGTTAAAATTTTTGGTGGTTTCTTGTTCAGTCCATAGGCCTACAGCATGTGGCAAACCGGTGAGCATGTGGCTCTATTAGTATAGGAGATACCTGAAAACATATCACACTTTTCATCATAGTGCTTTTACCAATGCATAAAATGCATGGAGAAGTCATTTCGAATGACTGGTCCTCAGTGTTGTGAGACGATGACTGGTTAAAATTTTTGGTGGTTTCTTGTTCAGTCCATAGGCCTACAGCATGTGGCAAACCGGTGAGCATGTGGCTCTATTAGTATAGGAGATACCTGAAAACATATCACACTTTTCATCATAGTGCTTTTACCAATGCATAAAATGCATGGAGAAGTCATTTCGAATGACTGGTCCTCAGTGTTGTGAGAACGATGACTGGTTAAAATTTTTGGTGGTTTCTTGTTCAGTCCATAGGCCTACATCATGTGGCAAACCGGTGAGCATGTGGCTCTATTAGTATAGGAGATACCTGAAAACATATCACACTTTTCATCATAGTGCTTTTACCAATGCATAAAATGCATGGAGAAGTCATTTCGAATGACTGGTCCTCAGTGTTGTGAGAACGATGACTGGTTAAAATTTTTGGTGGTTTCTTGTTCAGTCCATAGGCCTACATCATGTGGCAAACCGGTGAGCATGTGGCTCTATTAGTATAGGAGATACCTGAAAACATATCACACTTTTCATCATAGTGCTTTTACCAATGCATAAAATGCATGGAGAAGTCATTTCGAATGACTGGTCCTCAGTGTTGTGAGAACGATGACTGGTTAAAATTTTTGGTGGTTTCTTGTTCAGTCCATAGGCCTACATCATGTGGCAAACCGGTGAGCATGTGGCTCTATTAGTATAGGAGATACCTGAAAACATATCACACTTTTCATCATAGTGCTTTTACCAATGCATAAAATGCATGGAGGAAGAGGTCATTTCGAATGACTGGTCCTCAGTGTTGTGAGAACGATGACTGGTTAAAATTTTTGGTGGTTTCTTGTTCAGTCCATAGGCCTACATCATGTGGCAAACCGTTGAGCATGTGGCTCTATTAGTATAGGAGATACCTGAAAACATATCACACTTTTCATCATAGTGCTTTTACCAATGCATAAAATGCATGGAGAAGTCATTTCGAATGACTGGTCCTCAGTGTTGTGAGAACGATGACTGGTTAAAATTTTTGGTGTTTCTTGTTCAGTCCATAGGCCTACATCATGTGGCAAACCGGTGAGCATGTGGCTCTATTAGTATAGGAGATACCTGAAAACATATCACACTTTTCATCATAGTGCTTTTACCAATGCATAAAATGCATGGAGAAGTCATTTCGAATGACTGGTCCTCAGTGTTGTGAGAACGATGACTGGTTAAAATTTTTGGTGGTTTCTTGTTCAGTCCATAGGCCTACATCATGTGGCAAACCGGTGAGCATGTGGCTCTATTAGTATAGGAGATACCTGAAAACATATCACACTTTTCATCATAGTGCTTTTACCAATGCATAAAATGCATGGAGAAGTCATTTCGAATGACTGGTCTCAGTGTTGTGAGAACGATGACTGGTTAAAATTTTTGGTGGTTTCTTGTTCAGTCCATAGGCCTACATCATGTGGCAAACCGGTGAGCATGTGGCTCTATTAGTATAGGAGATACCTGAAAACATATCACACTTTTCATCATAGTGCTTTTACCAATGCATAAAATGCATGGAGAAGTCATTTCGAATGACTGGTCCTCAGTGTTGTGAGAACGATGACTGGTTAAAATTTTTGGTGGTTTCTTGTTCAGTCCATAGGCCTACAGCATGTGGCAAACCGGTGAGCATGTGGCTCTATTAGTATAGGAGATACCTGAAAACATATCACACTTTTCATCATAGTGCTTTTACCAATGCATAAAATGCATGGAGAAGTCATTTCGAATGACTGGTCCTCAGTGTTGTGAGAACGATGACTGGTTAAAATTTTTGGTGGTTTCTTGTTCAGTCCATAGGCCTACATCATGTGGCAAACCGGTGAGCATGTGGCTCTATTAGTATAGGAGATACCTGAAAACATATCACACTTTTCATCATAGTGCTTTTACCAATGCATAAAATGCATGGAGAAGTCATTTCGAATGACTGGTCCTCAGTGTTGTGAGAACGATGACTGGTTAAAATTTTGGTGGTTTCTTGTTCAGTCCATAGGCCTACATCATGTGGCAAACCGGTGAGCATGTGGCTCTATTAGTATAGGAGATACCTGAAAACATATCACACTTTTCATCATAGTGCTTTTACCAATGCATAAAATGCATGGAGAAGTCATTTCGAATGACTGGTCCTCAGTGTTGTGAGAACGATGACTGGTTAAAATTTTTGGTGGTTCTTGTTCAGTCCATAGGCCTACATCATGTGGCAAACCGGTGAGCTGTGGCTCTATTAGTATAGGAGATACTGAAAACATATCACACTTTTCATCATAGTGCTTTTACCACTGCATAAAATGCATGGAGAAGTCATTTCGAATGACTGGTCCTCAGTGTTGTGAGAACGATGACTGGTTAAAATTTTTGGTGGTTTCTTGTTCAGTCCATAGGCCTACATCATGTGGCAAACCGGTGAGCATGTGGCTCTATTAGTATAGGAGATACTGAAAACATATCACACTTTTCATCATAGTGCTTTTACCAATGCATAAAATGCATGGAGAAGTCATTTCGAATGACTGGTCCTCAGTGTTGTGAGAACGATGACTGGTTAAAATTTTTGGTGGTTTCTTGTTCAGTCCATAGGCCTACATCATGTGGCAAAACCGCGCTTGAGCATGTGGCTCGATTAGTATAGGAGATACCTGAAAACATATCACACTTTTCATCATAGTGCTTTTACCAATGCTAAAATGCATGGAGAAGTCATTTCGAATGACTGTCCTCAGTGTTGTGAGAACGATGACTGGTTAAAATTTTTGGTGGTTTCTTGTTCAGTCCATAGGCCTACATCATGTGGCAAACCGGTGAGCATGTGGCTCTATTAGTATAGGAGATACCTGAAAACATATCACACTTTTCATCATAGTGCTTTTACCAATGCATAAAATGCATGGAGAAGTCATTTCGAATGACTGGTCCTCAGTGTTGTGAGAACGATGACTGGTTAAAATTTTTGGTGGTTTCTTGTTCAGTCCATAGGCCTACATCATGTGGCAAACCGGTGAGCATGTGGCTCTATTAGTATAGGAGATACCTGAAAACATATCACACTTTTCATCATAGTGCTTTTACCAATGCATAAAATGCATGGAGAAGTCATTTCGAATGACTGGTCCTCAGTGTTGTGAGAACGATGACTGGTTAAAATTTTTGGTGGTTTCTTGTTCAGTCCATAGGCCTACATCATGTGGCAAACCGGTGAGCATGTGGCTCTATTAGTATAGGAGATACCTGAAAACATATCACACTTTTCATCATAGTGCTTTTACCAATGCATAAAATGCATGGAGAAGTCATTTCGAATGTCTGGTCCTCAGTGTTGTCGAGAACGATGACTGGTTAAAATTTTTGGTGGTTTCTTGTTCAGTCCATAGGCCTACATCATGTGGCAAACCGGTGAGCATGTGGCTCTATTAGTATAGGAGATACCTGAAAACATATCACACTTTTCATCATAGTGCTTTTACCAATGCATAAAATGCATGGAGAAGTCATTTCGAATGACTGGTCCTCAGTGTTGTGAGAACGATGACTGGTTAAAATTTTTGGTGGTTTCTTGTTCAGTCCATAGGCCTACATCATGTGGCAAACCGGTGAGCATGTGGCTCTATTAGTATAGGAGATACCTGAAAACATATCACACTTTTCATCATAGTGCTTTTACCAATGCATAAAATGCATGGAGAAGTCATTTCGAATGACTGGTCCTCAGTGTTGTGAGAACGATGACTGGTTAAAATTTTTGGTGGTTTCTTGTTCAGTCCATAGGCCTACATCATGTGGCAAACCGGTGAGCATGTGGCTCTATTAGTATAGGAGATACCTGAAAACATATCACACTTTTCATCATAGTGCTTTTACCAATGCATAAAATGCATGGAGAAGTCATTTCGAATGACTGGTCCTCAGTGTTGTGAGAACGATGACTGGTTAAAATTTTTGGTGGTTTCTTGTTCAGTCCATAGGCCTACATCATGTGGCAAACCGGTGAGCATGTGGCGCTATCAGTATAGGAGATACCTGAAAACATATCACACTTTTCATCATAGTGCTTTTACCAATGCATAAAATGCATGGAGAAGTCATTTCGAATGACTGGTCCTCAGTGTTGTGAGAACGATGACTGGTTAAAATTTTTGGTGGTTTCTTGTTCAGTCCATAGGCCTACATCATGTGGCAAACCGGTGAGCATGTGGCTCTATTAGTATAGGAGATACCTGAAAACATATCACACTTTTCATCATAGTGCTTTTACCAATGCATAAAATGCATGGAGAAGTCATTTCGAATGACTGGTCCTCAGTGTTGTGAGAACGATGACTGGTTAAAATTTTTGGTGGTTTCTTGTTCAGTCCATAGGCCTACATCATGTGGCAAACCGGTGAGCATGTGGCTCTATTAGTATAGGAGATACCTGAAAACATATCACACTTTTCATCATAGTGCTTTTACCAATGCATAAAATGCATGGAGAAGTCATTTCGAATGACTGGTCCTCAGTGTTGTGAGAACGATGACTGGTAAAAATTTTTGGTGGTTTCTTGTTCAGTCCATAGGCCTACATCATGTGGCAAACCGGTGAGCATGTGGCTCTATTAGTATAGGAGATACCTGAAAACATATCACACTTTTCATCATAGTGCTTTTACCAATGCATAAAATGCATGGAGAAGTCATTTCGAATGACTGGTCCTCAGTGTTGTGAGAACGATGACTGGTTAAAATTTTTGGTGGTTTCTTGTTCAGTCCATAGGCCTACATCATGTGGCAAACCGGTGAGCATGTGGCGCTATCAGTATAGGAGATACCTGAAAACATATCACACTTTTCATCATAGTGCTTTTACCATTGCATAAAATGCATGGAGAAGTCATTTCGAATGACTGGTCCTCAGTGTTGTGAGAACGATGACTGGTTAAAATTTTTGGTGGTTTCTTGTTCAGTCCATAGGCCTACATCATGTGGCAAACCGGTGAGCATGTGGCTCTATTAGTATAGGAGATACCTGAAAACATATCACACTTTTCATCATAGTGCTTTTACCAATGCATAAAATGCATGGAGAAGTCATTTCGAATGACTGGTCCTCAGTGTTGTGAGAACGATGACTGGTTAAAATTTTTGGTGGTTTCTTGTTCAGTCCATAGGCCTACATCATGTGGCAAACCGGTGAGCATGTGGCTCTATTAGTATAGGAGATACCTGAAAACATATCACACTTTTCATCATAGTGCTTTTACCAATGCATAAAATGCATGGAGAAGTCATTTCGAATGACTGGTCCTCAGTGTTGTGAGAACGATGACTGGTTAAAATTTTTGGTGGTTTCTTGTTCAGTCAATAGGCCTACATCATGTGGCAAACCGGTGAGCATGTGGCTCTATTAGTATAGGAGATACCTGAAAACATATCACACTTTTCATCATAGTGCTTTTACCAATGCATAAAATGCATGGAGAAGTCATTTCGAATGACTGGTCCTCAGTGTTGTGAGAACGATGACTGGTTAAAATTTTTGGTGGTTTCTTGTTCAGTCCATAGGCCTACATCATGTGGCAAACCGGTGAGCATGTGGCTCTATCAGTATAGGAGATACCTGAAAACATATCACACTTTTCATCATAGTGCTTTTACCAATGCATAAAATGCATGGAGAAGTCATTTCGAATGACTGGTCCTCAGTGTTGTGAGAACGATGACTGGTTAAAATTTTTGGTGGTTTCTTGTTCAGTCCATAGGCCTACATCATGTGGCAAACCGGTGAGCATGTGGCTCTATTAGTATAGGAGATACCTGAAAACATATCACACTTTTCATCATAGTGCTTTTACCAATGCATAAAATGCATGGAGAAGTCATTTCGAATGACTGGTCCTCAGTGTTGTGAGAACGATGACTGGTTAAAATTTTTGGTGGTTTCTTGTTCAGTCCATAGGCCTACATCATGTGGCAAACCGGTGAGCATGTGGCTCTATTAGTATAGGAGATACCTGAAAACATATCACACTTTTCATCATAGTGCTTTTGCCAATGCATAAAATGCATGGAGAAGTCATTTCAAATGACTGGTCCTCAGTGTTGTGAGAACGATGACTGGTTAAAATTTTTGGTGGTTTCTTGTTCAGTCCATAGGCCTACATCATGTGGCAAACCGGTGAGCATGTGGCTCTATTAGTATAGGAGATACCTGAAAACATATCACACTTTTCATCATAGTGCTTTTACCAATGCATAAAATGCATGGAGAAGTCATTTCGAATGACTGGTCCTCAGTGTTGTGAGAACGATGACTGGTTAAAATTTTTGGTGGTTTCTTGTTCAGTCCATAGGCCTACATCATGTGGCAAACCGGTGAGCATGTGGCTCTATTAGTATAGGAGATACCTGAAAACATATCACACTTTTCATCATAGTGCTTTTACCAATGCATAAAATGCATGGAGAAGTCATTTCGAATGACTGGTCCTCAGTGTTGTGAGAACGATGACTGGTTAAAATTTTTGGTGGTTTCTTGTTCAGTCCATAGGCCTACATCATGTGGCAAACCGGTGAGCATGTGGCTCTATTAGTATAGGAGATACCTGAAAACATATCACACTTTTCATCATAGTGCTTTTACCAATGCATAAAATGCATGGAGAAGTCATTTCGAATGGCTGGTCCTCAGTGTTGTGAGAACGATGACTGGTTAAAATTTTTGGTGGTTTCTTGTTCAGTCCATAGGCCTACATCATGTGGCAAAGCGGTGAGCATGTGGCTCTATTAGTATAGGAGATACCTGAAAACATCACACTTTTCATCATAGTGCTTTTACCAATGCATAAAATGCATGGAGAAGTCATTTCGAATGACTGGTCCTCAGTGTTGTGAGAACGATGACTAGTTAAAATTTTTGGTGGTTTCTTGTTCAGTCCATAGGCCTACATCATGTGGCAAACCGGTGAGCATGTGGCTCTATTAGTATAGGAGATACCTGAAAACATATCACACTTTTCATCATAGTGCTCTTACCAATGCATAAAATGCATGGAGAAGTCATTTCGAATGACTGGTCCTCAGTGTTGTGAGAACGATGACTGGTTAAAATTTTTGGTGGTTTCTTGTTCAGTCCATAGGCCTACATCATGTGGCAAACCGGTGAGCATGTGGCTCTATCAGTATAGGAGATACCTGAAAACTTATCACACTTTTCAATCATAGTGCTTTTACCAATGCATAAAATGCATGGAGAAGTCATTTCGAATGACTGGTCCTCAGTGTTGTGAGAACAATGACTGGTTAAAATTTTTGGTGGTTTCTTGTTCAGTCCATAGGCCTACATCATGTGGCAAACCGGTGAGCATGTGGCTCTATTAGTATAGGAGATACCTGAAAACATATCACACTTTTCATCATAGTGCTTTTACCAATGCATAAAATGCATGGAGAAGTCATTTCGAATGACTGGTCCTCAGTGTTGTGAGAACGATGACTGGTTAAAATTTTTGGTGGTTTCTTGTTCAGTCCATAGGCCTACATCATGTGGCAAACCGGTGAGCATGTGGCTCTATTAGTATAGGAGATACCTGAAAACATATCACACTTTTCATCATAGTGCTTTTACCAATGCATAAAATGCATGGAGAAGTCATTTCGAATGACTGGTCCTCAGTGTTGTGAGAACGATGACTGGTTAAAATTTTTGGTGGTTTCTTGTTCAGTCCATAGGCCTACATCATGTGGCAAACCGGTGAGCATGTGGCTCTATTAGTATAGGAGATACCTGAAAACATATCACACTTTTCATCATAGTGCTTTTACCAATGCATAAAATGCATGGAGAAGTCATTTCGAATGACTGGTCCTCAGTGTTGTGAGAACGATGACTGGTTAAAATTTTTGGTGGTTTCTTGTTCAGTCCATAGGCCTACATCATGTGGCAAACCGGTGAGCATGTGGCTCTATTAGTATAGGAGATACCTGAAAACATATCACACTTTTCATCATAGTGCTTTTACCAATGCATAAAATGCATGGAGAAGTCATTTCGAATGTCTGGTCCTCAGTGTTGTGAGAACGATGACTGGTTAAAATTTTTGGTGGTTTCTTGTTCAGTCCATAGGCCTACATCATGTGGCAAACCGGTGAGCATGTGGCTCTATTAGTATAGGAGATACCTGAAAACATATCACACTTTTCATCATAGTGCTTTTACCAATGCATAAAATGCATGGAGAAGTCATTTCGAATGACTGGTCCTCAGTGTTGTGAGAACGATGACTGGTTAAAATTTTTGGTGGTTTCTTGTTCAGTCCATAGGCCTACATCATGTGGCAAACCGGTGAGCATGTGGCTCTATTAGTATAGGAGATACCTGAAAACATATCACACTTTTCATCATAGTGCTTTTACCAATGCATAAAATGCATGGAGAAGTCATTTCGAATGACTGGTCCTCAGTGTTGTGAGAACGATGACTGGTTAAAATTTTTGGTGGTTTCTTGTTCAGTCCATAGGCCTACATCATGTGGCAAACCGGTGAGCATGTGGCTCTATTAGTATAGGAGATACCTGAAAACATATCACACTTTTCATCATAGTGCTTTTACCAATGCATAAAATGCATGGAGAAGTCATTTCGAATGACTGGTCCTCAGTGTTGTGAGAACGATGACTGGTTAAAATTTTTGGTGGTTTCTTGTTCAGTCCATAGGCCTACATCATGTGGCAAACCGGTGAGCATGTGGCGCTATCAGTATAGGAGATACCTGAAAACATATCACACTTTTCATCATAGTGCTTTTACCAATGCATAAAATGCATGGAGAAGTCATTTCGAATGACTGGTCCTCTGTGTTGTGAGAACGATGACTGGTTAAAATTTTTGGTGGTTTCTTGTTCAGTCCATAGGCCTACATCATGTGGCAAACCGGTGAGCATGTGGCTCTATTAGTATAGGAGATACCTGAAAACATATCACACTTTTCATCATAGTGCTTTTACCAATGCATAAAATGCATGGAGAAGTCATTTCGAATGACTGGTCCTCAGTGTTGTGAGAACGATGACTGGTTAAAATTTTTGGTGGTTTCTTGTTCAGTCCATAGGCCTACATCATGTGGCAAACCGGTGAGCATGTGGCTCTATTAGTATAGGAGATACCTGAAAACATATCACACTTTTCATCATAGTGCTTTTACCAATGCATAAAATGCATGGAGAAGTCATTTCGAATGACTGGTCCTCAGTGTTGTGAGAACGATGACTGGTAAAAATTTTTGGTGGTTTCTTGTTCAGTCCATAGGCCTACATCATGTGGCAAACCGGTGAGCATGTGGCTCTATTAGTATAGGAGATACCTGAAAACATATCACACTTTTCATCATAGTGCTTTTACCAATGCATAAAATGCATGGAGAAGTCATTTCGAATGACTGGTCCTCAGTGTTGTGAGAACGATGACTGGTTAAAATTTTTGGTGGTTTCTTGTTCAGTCCATAGGCCTACATCATGTGGCAAACCGGTGAGCATGTGGCGCTATCAGTATAGGAGATACCTGAAAACATATCACACTTTTCATCATAGTGCTTTTACCAATGCATAAAATGCATGGAGAAGTCATTTCGAATGACTGGTCCTCAGTGTTGTGAGAACGATGACTGGTTAAAATTTTTGGTGGTTTCTTGTTCAGTCCATAGGCCTACATCATGTGGCAAACCGGTGAGCATGTGGCTCTATTAGTATAGGAGATACCTGAAAACATATCACACTTTTCATCATAGTGCTTTTACCAATGCATAAAATGCATGGAGAAGTCATTTCGAATGACTGGTCCTCAGTGTTGTGAGAACGATGACTGGTTAAAATTTTTGGTGGTTTCTTGTTCAGTCCATAGGCCTACATCATGTGGCAAACCGGTGAGCATGTGGCTCTATTAGTATAGGAGATACCTGAAAACATATCACACTTTTCATCATAGTGCTTTTACCAATGCATAAAATGCATGGAGAAGTCATTTCGAATGACTGGTCCTCAGTGTTGTGAGAACGATGACTGGTTAAAATTTTTGGTGGTTTCTTGTTCAGTCAATAGGCCTACATCATGTGGCAAACCGGTGAGCATGTGGCTCTATTAGTATAGGAGATACCTGAAAACATATCACACTTTTCATCATAGTGCTTTTACCAATGCATAAAATGCATGGAGAAGTCATTTCGAATGACTGGTCCTCAGTGTTGTGAGAACGATGACTGGTTAAAATTTTTGGTGGTTTCTTGTTCAGTCCATAGGCCTACATCATGTGGCAAACCGGTGAGCATGTGGCTCTATCAGTATAGGAGATACCTGAAAACATATCACACTTTTCATCATAGTGCTTTTACCAATGCATAAAATGCATGGAGAAGTCATTTCGAATGACTGGTCCTCAGTGTTGTGAGAACGATGACTGGTTAAAATTTTTGGTGGTTTCTTGTTCAGTCCATAGGCCTACATCATGTGGCAAACCGGTGAGCATGTGGCTCTATTAGTATAGGAGATACCTGAAAACATATCACACTTTTCATCATAGTGCTTTTACCAATGCATAAAATGCATGGAGAAGTCATTTCGAATGACTGGTCCTCAGTGTTGTGAGAACGATGACTGGTTAAAATTTTTGGTGGTTTCTTGTTCAGTCCATAGGCCTACATCATGTGGCAAACCGGTGAGCATGTGGCTCTATTAGTATAGGAGATACCTGAAAACATATCACACTTTTCATCATAGTGCTTTTGCCAATGCATAAAATGCATGGAGAAGTCATTTCAAATGACTGGTCCTCAGTGTTGTGAGAACGATGACTGGTTAAAATTTTTGGTGGTTTCTTGTTCAGTCCATAGGCCTACATCATGTGGCAAACCGGTGAGCATGTGGCTCTATTAGTATAGGAGATACCTGAAAACATATCACACTTTTCATCATAGTGCTTTTACCAATGCATAAAATGCATGGAGAAGTCATTTCGAATGACTGGTCCTCAGTGTTGTGAGAACGATGACTGGTTAAAATTTTTGGTGGTTTCTTGTTCAGTCCATAGGCCTACATCATGTGGCAAACCGGTGAGCATGTGGCTCTATTAGTATAGGAGATACCTGAAAACATATCACACTTTTCATCATAGTGCTTTTCCCAATGCATAAAATGCATGGAGAAGTCATTTCGAATGGCTGGTCCTCAGTGTTGTGAGAACGATGACTGGTTAAAATTTTTGGTGGTTTCTTGTTCAGTCCATAGGCCTACATCATGTGGCAAAGCGGTGAGCATGTGGCTCTATTAGTATAGGAGATACCTGAAAACATCACACTTTTCATCATAGTGCTTTTACCAATGCATAAAATGCATGGAGAAGTCATTTCGAATGACTGGTCCTCAGTGTTGTGAGAACGATGACTGGTTAAAATTTTTGGTGGTTTCTTGTTCAGTCCATAGGCCTACATCATGTGGCAAACCGGTGAGCATGTGGCTCTATTAGTATAGGAGATACCTGAAAACATATCACACTTTTCATCATAGTGCTCTTACCAATGCATAAAATGCATGGAGAAGTCATTTCGAATGACTGGTCCTCAGTGTTGTGAGAACGATGACTGGTTAAAATTTTTGGTGGTTTCTTGTTCAGTCCATAGGCCTACATCATGTGGCAAACCGGTGAGCATGTGGCTCTATCAGTATAGGAGATACCTGAAAACTTATCACACTTTTCAATCATAGTGCTTTTACCAATGCATAAAATGCATGGAGAAGTCATTTCGAATGACTGGTCCTCAGTGTTGTGAGAACAATGACTGGTTAAAATTTTTGGTGGTTTCTTGTTCAGTCCATAGGCCTACATCATGTGGCAAACCGGTGAGCATGTGGCTCTATTAGTATAGGAGATACCTGAAAACATATCACACTTTTCATCATAGTGCTTTTACCAATGCATAAAATGCATGGAGAAGTCATTTCGAATGACTGGTCCTCAGTGTTGTGAGAACGATGACTGGTTAAAATTTTTGGTGGTTTCTTGTTCAGTCCATAGGCCTACATCATGTGGCAAACCGGTGAGCATGTGGCTCTATTAGTATAGGAGATACCTGAAAACATATCACACTTTTCATCATAGTGCTTTTACCAATGCATAAAATGCATGGAGAAGTCATTTCGAATGACTGGTCCTCAGTGTTGTGAGAACGATGACTGGTTAAAATTTTTGGTGGTTTATTTTCAGTCCATAGGCCTACATCATGTGGCAAACCGGTGAGCATGTGGCTCTATTAGTATAGGAGATACCTGAAAACATATCACACTTTTCAATCATAGTGCTTTTACCAATGCATAAAATGCATGGAGAAGTCATTTCGAATGACTGGTCCTCAGTGTTGTGAGAACGATGACTGGTTAAAATTTTTGGTGGTTTCTTGTTCAGTCCATAGGCCTACATCATGTGGCAAACCGGTGAGCATGTGGCTCTATTAGTATAGGAGATACCTGAAAACATATCACACTTTTCATCATAGTGCTTTTACCAATGCATAAAATGCATGGAGAAGTCATTTCGAATGACTGGTCCTCAGTGTTGTGAGAACGATGACTGGTTAAAATTTTTGGTGGTTTCTTGTTCAGTCCATAGGCCTACATCATGTGGCAAACCGGTGAGCATGTGGCTCTATTAGTATAGGAGATACCTGAAAACATATCACACTTTTCATCATAGTGCTTTTACCAATGCATAAAATGCATGGAGAAGTCATTTCGAATGACTGGTCCTGTGTTGTGAGAACGATGACTGGTTAAAATTTTTGGTGGTTTCTTGTTCAGTCCATAGGCCTACATCATGTGGCAAACCGGTGAGCATGTGGCTCTATTAGTATAGGAGATACCTGAAAACATATCACACTTTTCATCATAGTGCTTTTACCAATGCATAAAATGCATGGAGAAGTCATTTCGAATGACTGGTCCTCAGTGTTGTGAGAACGATGACTGGTTAAAATTTTTGGTGGTTTCTTGTTCAGTCCATAGGCCTACATCATGTGGCAAACCGGTGAGCATGTGGCTCTGTTAGTATAGGAGATACCTGAAAACTTATCACACTTTTCAATCATAGTGCTTTTACCAATGCATAAAATGCATGGAGAAGTCATTTCGAATGACTGGTCCTCAGTGTTGTGAGAACGATGACTGGTTAAAATTTTTGGTGGTTTCTTGTTCAGTCCATAGGCCTACATCATGTGGCAAACCGGTGAGCATGTGGCTCTATTAGTATAGGAGATATGCTCACCGGTTTGCCACATGATGTAGGCCTATGGACTGAACAAGAAACCACCAAAAATTTTAACCAGTCATCGTTCTCACAACACTGAGGACCAGTCATTCGAAATGACTTCTCCATGCATTTTATGCATTGGTAAAAGCACTATGATGAAAAGTGTGATATGTTTTCAGGTATCTCCTATACTAATAGAGCCACATGCTCACCGGTTTGCCACATGATGTAGGCCTATGGACTGAACAAGAAACCACCAAAAATTTTAACCAGTCATCGTTCTCACAACACTGAGGACCAGTCATTCGAAATGACTTCTCCATGCATTTTATGCATTGGTAAAAGCACTATGATGAAAAGTATGATATGTTTTTAGGTATCTCCTATACTAATAGAGCCACATGCTCACCGGTTTGCCACATGATGTAGGCCTATGGACTGAACAAGAAACCACCAAAAATTTTAACCAGTCATCGTTCTCACAACTCTGAGGACCAGTCATTCGAAATGACTTCTCCATGCATTTTATGCATTGGTAAAAGCACTATGATGAAAAGTGTGATATGTTTTCAGGTATCTCCTATACTAATAGAGCCACATGCTCACCGGTTTGCCACATGATGTAGGCCTATGGACTGAACAAGAAACCACCAAAAATTTTAACCAGTCATCGTTCTCACAACACTGAGGACCAGTCATTCGAAATGACTTCTCCATGCATTTTATGCATTGGTAAAAGCACTATGATGAAAAGTATGATATGTTTTCAGGTATCTCCTATACTAATAGAGCCACATGCTCACCATTTTGCCACATGATGTAGGCCTATGGACTGAACAAGAAACCACCAAAAATTTTAACCAGTCATCGTTCTCACAACACTGAGGACCAGTCATTCGAAATGACTTCTCCATGCATTTTATGCATTGGTAAAAGCACTATGATGAAAAGTGTGATATGTTTTCAGGTATCTCCTATACTAATAGAGCCACATGCTCACCGGTTTGCCACATGATGTAGGCCTATGGACTGAACAAGAAACCACCAAAAATTTTAACC
This sequence comes from Ranitomeya imitator, assembly GCF_032444005.1. Lineage (NCBI taxonomy): Eukaryota > Metazoa > Chordata > Amphibia > Anura > Dendrobatidae > Ranitomeya > Ranitomeya imitator. The sequence continues at coordinate 36,169 of NW_027193887.1, read as the reverse complement.
AGTCATCGTTCTCACAACACTGAGGACCAGTCATTCGAAATGACTTCTCCATGCATTTTATGCATTGGTAAAAGCACTATGATGAAAAGTGTGATATGTTTTCAGGTATCTCCTATACTAATAGAGCCACATGCTCACCGGTTTGCCACATGATGTAGGCCTATGGACTGAACAAGAAACCACCAAAAATTTTAACCAGTCATCGTTCTCACAACACTGAGGACCAGTCATTCGAAATGACTTCATGCATTGTATGCATTGGTAAAAGCACTATGATGAAAAGTGTGATATGTTTTCAGGTATCTCCTATACTAATAGAGCCACATGCTCACCGGTTTGCCACATGATGTAGGCCTATGGACTGAACAAGAAACCACCAAAAATTTTAACCAGTCATCGTTCTCACAACACTGAGGACCAGTCATTCGAAATGACTTCTCCATGCATTTTATGCATTGGTAAAAGCACTATGATGAAAAGTATGATATGTTTTTAGGTATCTCCTATACTAATAGAGCCACATGCTCACCGGTTTGCCACATGATGTAGGCCTATGGACTGAACAAGAAACCACCAAAAATTTTAACCAGTCATCGTTCTCACAACTCTGAGGACCAGTCATTCGAAATGACTTCTCCATGCATTTTATGCATTGGTAAAAGCACTATGATGAAAAGTGTGATATGTTTTCAGGTATCTCCTATACTAATAGAGCCACATGCTCACCGGTTTGCCACATGATGTAGGCCTATGGACTGAACAAGAAACCACCAAAAATTTTAACCAGTCATCGTTCTCACAACACTGAGGACCAGTCATTCGAAATGACTTCTCCATGCATTTTATGCATTGGTAAAAGCACTATGATGAAAAGTATGATATGTTTTCAGGTATCTCCTATACTAATAGAGCCACATGCTCACCATTTTGCCACATGATGTAGGCCTATGGACTGAACAAGAAACCACCAAAAATGTTAACCAGTCATCGTTCTCACAACACTGAGGACCAGTCATTCGAAATGACTTCTCCATGCATTTTATGCATTGGTAAAAGCACTATGATGAAAAGTGTGATATGTTTTCAGGTATCTCCTATACTAATAGAGCCACATGCTCACCGGTTTGCCACATGATGTAGGCCTATGGACTGAACAAGAAACCACCAAAAATTTTAACCAGTCATCGTTCTCACAACACTGAGGACCAGTCATTCGAAATGACTTCTCCATGCATTTTATGCATTGGTAAAAGCACTATGATGAAAAGTGTGATATGTTTTCAGGTATCTCCTATACTAATAGAGCCACATGCTCACCGGTTTGCCACATGATGTAGGCCTATGGACTGAACAAGAAACCACCAAAAATTTTAACCAGTCATCGTTCTCACAACACTGAGGACCAGTCATTCGAAATGACTTCTCCATGCATTTTATGCATTGGTAAAAGCACTATGATGAAAAGTGTGATATGTTTTCAGGTATCTCCTATATTAATAGAGCCGCATGCTCACCGGTTTGCCACATGATGTAGGCCTATGGACTGAACAAGAAACCACCAAAAATTTTAACCAGTCATCGTTCTCACAACACTGAGGACCAGTCATTCGAAATGACTTCTCCATGCATTGTATGCATTGGTAAAAGCACTATGATGAAAAGTGTGATATGTTTTCAGGTATCTCCTATACTAATAGAGCCACATGCTCACCGGTTTGCCACATGATGTAGGCCTATGGACCGAACAAGAAACCACCAAAAATTTTAACCAGTCATCGTTCTCACAACACTGAGGACCAGTCATTCGAAATGACTTCTCCATGCATTTTATGCATTGGTAAAAGCACTATGATGAAAAGTGTGATATGTTTTCAGGTATCTCCTATACTAATAGAGCCACATGCTCACCGGCTTGCCACATGATGTAGGCCTATGGACTGAACAAGAAACCACCAAAAATTTTAACCAGTCATCGTTCTCACAACATTGAGGACCAGTCATTCGAAATGACTTCTCCATGCATTTTATGCATTGGTAAAAGCACTATGATGAAAAGTGTGATATGTTTTCAGGTATCTCCTATACTAATAGAGCCACATGCTCACCGGTTTGCCACATGATGTAGGCCTATGGACTGAACAAGAAACCACCAAAAATTTTAACCAGTCATCGTTCTCACAACACTGAGGACCAGTCATTCGAAATGACTTCTCCATGCATTTTATGCATTGGTAAAAGCACTATGATGAAAAGTGTGATATGTTTTCAGGTATCTCCTATACTAATAGAGCCACATGCTCACCGGTTTGCCACATGATGTAGGCCTATGGACTGAACAAGAAACCACCAAAAATTTTAACCAGTCATCGTTCTCACAACACTGAGGACCAGTCATTCGAAATGACTTCTCCATGCATTTTATGCATTGGTAAAAGCACTATGATGAAAAGTGTGATATGTTTTCAGGTATCTCCTATACTAATAGAGCCACATGCTCACCGGTTTGCCACATGATGTAGGCCTATGGACTGAACAAGAAACCACCAAAAATTTTAACCAGTCATCGTTCTCACAACACTGAGGACCAGTCATTCGAAATGACTTCTCCATGCATTTTATGCATTGGTAAAAGCACTATGATGAAAAGTGTGATATGTTTTCAGGTATCTCCTATACTAATAGAGCCACATGCTCACCGGTTTGCCACATGATGTAGGCCTATGGACTGAACAAGAAGCCACCAAAAATTTTAACCAGTCATCGTTCTCACAACACTGAGGACCAGTCATTCGAAATGACTTCTCCATGCATTTTATGCATTGGTAAAAGCACTATGATGAAAAGTGTGATATGTTTTCAGGTATCTCCTATACTAATAGAGCCACATGCTCACCGGTTTGCCACATGATGTAGGCCTATGGACTGAACAAGAAACCACCAAAAATTTTAACCAGTCATCGTTCTCACAACACTGAGGACCAGTCATTCGAAATGACTTCTCCATGCATTTTATGCATTGGTAAAAGCACTATGATGAAAAGTGTGATATGTTTTCAGGTATCTCCTATACTAATAGAGCCACATGCTCACCGGTTTGCCACATGATGTAGGCCTATGGACTGAACAAGAAACCACCAAAAATTTTTACCAGGCATCGTTCTCACAACACTGAGGACCAGTCATTCGAAATGACTTCTCCATGCATTTTATGCATTGGTAAAAGCACTATGATGAAAAGTGTGATATGTTTTCAGGTATCTCCTATACTAATAGAGCCACATGCTCACCGGTTTGCCACATGATGTAGGCCTATGGACTGAACAAGAAACCACCAAAAATTTTAACCAGTCATCGTTCTCACAACATTGAGGACCAGTCATTCGAAATGACATCTCCATGCATTTTATGCATTGGTAAAAGCACTATGATGAAAAGTGTGATATGTTTTCAGGTATCTCCTATACTAATAGAGCCACATGCTCACCAGTTTGCCACATGATGTAGGCCTATGGACTGAACAAGAAACCACCAAAAATTTTAACCAGTCATCGTTCTCACAACACTGAGGACCAGTCATTCGAAATGACTTCTTCATGCATTTTATGCATTGGTAAAAGCACTATGATGAAAAGTGTGATATGTTTTCAGGTATCTCCTATACTAATAGAGCCACATGCTCACCGGTTTGCCACATGATGTAGGCCTATGGACTGAACAAGAAACCACCAAAAATTTTAACCAGTCATCGTTCTCACAACACTGAGGACCAGTCATTCGAAATGACTTCTCCATGCATTTTATGCATTGGTAAAAGCACTATGATGAAAAGTGTGATATGTTTTCAGGTATCTCCTATACTAATAGAGCCACATGCTCACCGGTTTGCCACATGATGTAGGCCTATGGACTGAACAAGAAACCACCAAAAATTTTAACCAGTCATCGTTCTCACAACACTGAGGACCAGTCATTCGAAATGACTTCTCCATGCATTTTATGCATTGGTAAAAGCACTATGATGAAAAGTGTGATATGTTTTCAGGTATCTCCTATACTAATAGAGCCACATGCTCACCGGTTTGCCACATGATGTAGGCCTATGGACTGAACAAGAAACCACCAAAAATTTTAACCAGTCATCGTTCTCACAACACTGAGGACCAGTCATTCGAAATGACTTCTCCATGCATTTTATGCATTGGTAAAAGCACTATGATGAAAAGTGTGATATGTTTTCAGGTATCTCCTATACTAATAGAGCCACATGCTCACCGGTTTGCCACATGATGTAGGCCTATGGACTGAACAAGAAACCACCAAAAATTTTAACCAGTCATCGTTCTCACAACACTGAGGACCAGTCATTCGAAATGACTTCTCCATGCATTTTATGCATTGGTAAAAGCACTATGATGAAAAGTGTGATATGTTTTCAGGTATCTCCTATACTAATAGAGCCACATGCTCACCGGTTTGCCACATGATGTAGGCCTATGGACTGAACAAGAAACCACCAAAAATTTTAACCAGTCATCGTTCTCACAACACTGAGGACCAGTCATTCGAAATGACTTCTCCATGCATTTTATGCATTGGTAAAAGCACTATGATGAAAAGTGTGATATGTTTTCAGGTATCTCCTATACTAATAGAGCCACATGCTCACCAGTTTGCCACATGATGTAGGCCTATGGACTGAACAAGAAACCACCAAAAATTTTAACCAGTCATCGTTCTCACAACACTGAGGACCAGTCATTCGAAATGACTTCTCCATGCATTTTATGCATTGGTAAAAGCACTATGATGAAAAGTGTGATATGTTTTCAGGTATCTCCTATACTAATAGAGCCACATGCTCACCGGTTTGCCACATGATGTAGGCCTATGGACTTGAACAAGAAACCACCAAAAATTTTAACCAGTCATCGTTCTCACAACACTGAGGACCAGTCATTCGAAATGACTTCTCCATGCATTTTATGCATTGGTAAAAGCACTATGATGAAAAGTGTGATATGTTTTCAGGTATCTCCTATACTAATAGAGCCACATGCTCACCGGTTTGCCACATGATGTAGGCCTATGGACTGAACAAGAAACCACCCAAAATTTTAACCAGTCATCGTTCTCACAACACTGAGGACCAGTCATTCGAAATGACTTCTCCATGCATTTTATGCATTGGTAAAAGCACTATGATGAAAAGTGTGATATGTTTTCAGGTATCTCCTATACGAATTGAGCCACATGCTCACCGGTTTGCCACATGATGTAGGCCTATGGACTGAACAAGAAACCACCAAAAATTTTAACCAGTCATCGTTCTCACAACACTGAGGACCAGTCATTCGAAATGACTTCTCCATGCATTTTATGCATTGGTAAAAGCACTATGATGAAAAGTGTGATATGTTTTCAGGTATCTCCTATACTAATAGAGCCACATGCTCACCGGTTTGCCACATGATGTAGGCCTATGGACTGAACAAGAAACCACCAAAAATGTTAACCAGTCATCGTTCTCACAACACTGAGGACCAGTCATTCGAAATTACTTCTCCATGCATTTTATGCATTGGTAAAAGCACTATGATGAAAAGTGTGATATGTTTTCAGGTATCTCCTATACTAATAGAGCCACATGCTCACCGGCTTGCCACATGATGTAGGCCTATGGACAGAACAAGAAACCACCAAAAATTTTAACCAGTCATCGTTCTCACAGCACTGAGGACCAGTCATTCGAAATGACTTCTCCATGCATTTTATGCATTGGTAAAAGCACTATGATGAAAAGTGTGATATGTTTTCAGGTATCTCCTATACTAATAGAGCCACATGCTCACCGGTTTGCCACATGATGTAGGCCTATGGACTGAACAAGAAACCACCAAAAATTTTAACCAGTCATCTTTCTCACAACACTGAGGACCAGTCATTCGAAATGACTTCTCCATGCATTTTATGCATTGGTAAAAGCACTATGATGAAAAGTGTGATATGTTTTCAGGTATCTCCTATACTAATAGAGCCACATGCTCACCGGTTTGCCACATGATGTAGGCCTATGGACTGAACAAGAAACCACCAAAAATTTTAACCAGTCATCGTCCTCACAACACTGAGGACCAGTCATTCGAAATGACTTCTCCATGCATTTTATGCATTGGTAAAAGCACTATGATGAAAAGTGTGATATGTTTTCAGGTATCTCCTATACTAATAGAGCCACATGCTCACCGGTTTGCCACATGATGTAGGCCTATGGACTGAACAAGAAACCACCAAAAATTTTAACCAGTCATCGTTCTCACAACACTGAGGACCAGTCATTCGAAATGACTTCTCCATGCATTTTATGCATTGGTAAAAGCACTATGATGAAAAGTGTGATATGTTTTCAGGTATCTCCTATACTAATAGAGCCACATGCTCACCGGTTTGCCACATGATGTAGGCCTATGGACTGAACAAGAAACCACCAAAAATTTTAACCAGTCATCGTTCTCACAACACTGAGGACCAGTCATTCGAAATGACTTCTCCATGCATTTTATGCATTGGTAAAAGCACTATGATGAAAAGTGTGATATGTTTTCAGGTATCTCCTATACTAATAGAGCCACATGCTCACCGGTTTGCCACATGATGTAGGCCTATGGACTGAACAAGAAACCACCAAAAATTTTAACCAGTCATCGTTCTTACAACACTGAGGACCAGTCATTCGAAATGACTTCTCCATGCATTTTATGCATTGGTAAAAGCACTATGATGAAAAGTGTGATGTTTTCAGGTATCTCCTATACTAATAGAGCCACATGCTCACCGGTTTGCCACATGATGTAGGCCTATGGACTGAACAAGAAACCACCAAAAATTTTAACCAGTCATCGTTCTCACAACACTGAGGACCAGTCATTCGAAATGACTTCTCCATGCATTTTATGCATTGGTAAAAGCACTATGATGAAAAGTGTGATATGTTTTCAGGTATCTCCTATACTAATAGAGCCACATGCTCACCGGTTTGCCACATGATGTAGGCCTATGGACTGAACAAGAAACCACCAAAAATTTTAACCAGTCATCGTCCTCACAACACTGAGGACCAGTCATTCGAAATGACTTCTCCATGCATTTTATGCATTGGTAAAAGCACTATGATGAAAAGTGTGATATGTTTTCAGGTATCTCCTATACTAATAGAGCCACATGCTCACCGGTTTGCCACATGATGTAGGCCTATGGACTGAACAAGAAACCACCAAAAATTTTAACCAGTCATCGTTCTCACAACACTGAGGACCAGTCATTCGAAATGACTTCTCCATGCATTTTATGCATTGGTAAAAGCACTATGATGAAAAGTGTGATATGTTTTCAGGTATCTCCTATACTAATAGAGCCACATGCTCACCGGTTTGCCACATGATGTAGGCCTATGGACTGAACAAGAAACCACCAAAAATTTTAACCAGTCATCGTTCTCACAACACTGAGGACCAGTCCTTCGAAATGACTTCTCCATGCATTTTATGCATTGGTAAAAGCACTATGATGAAAAGTGTGATATGTTTTCAGGTATCTCCTATACTAATAGAGCCACATGCTCACCGGTTTGCCACATGATGTAGGCCTATGGACTGAACAAGAAACCACCAAAAATTTTAACCAGTCATCGTCCTCACAACACTGAGGACCAGTCATTCGAAATGACTTTTCCATGCATTTTATGCATTGGTAAAAGCACTATGATGAAAAGTGTGATATGTTTTCAGGTATCTCCTATACTAATAGAGCCACATGCTCACCGGTTTGCCACATGATGTAGGCCTATGGACTGAACAAGAAACCACCAAAAATTTTAACCAGTCATCGTTCTCACAACACTGAGGACCAGTCATTCGAAATGACTTCTCCATGCATTTTATGCATTGGTAAAAGCACTATGATGAAAAGTGTGATATGTTTTCAGGTATCTCCTATACTAATAGAGCCACATGCTCACCGGTTTGCCACATGATGTAGGCCTATGGACTGAACAAGAAACCACCAAAAATTTTAACCAGTCATCGTTCTCACAACACTGAGGACCAGTCATTCGAAATGACTTCTCCATGCATTTTATGCATTGGTAAAAGCACTATGATGAAAAGTGTGATATGTTTTCAGGTATCTCCTATACTAATAGAGCCACATGCTCACCGGTTTGCCACATGATGTAGGCATATGGACTGAACAAGAAACCACCAAAAATTTTAACCAGTCATCGTTCTCACAACACTGAGGACCAGTCATTCGAAATGACTTCTCCATGCATTTTATGCATTGGTAAAAGCACTATGATGAAAAGTGTGATATGTTTTCAGGTATCTCCTATACTAATAGAGCCACATGCTCACCGGTTTGCCACATGATGTAGGCCTATGGACTGAACAAGAAACCACCAAAAATTTTAACCAGTCATCGTTCTCACAGCACTGAGGACCAGTCATTCGAAATGACTTCTCCATGTATTTTATGCATTGGTAAAAGCACTATGATGAAAAGTGTGATATGTTTTCAGGTATCTCCTATACTAATAGAGCCACATGCTCACCGGTTTGCCACATGATGTAGGCCTATGGACTGAACAAGAAACCACCAAAAATTTTAACCAGTCATCGTTCTCACAGCACTGAGGACCAGTCATTCGAAATGACTTCTCCATGCATTTTATGCATTGGTAAAAGCACTATGATGAAAAGTGTGATATGTTTTCAGGTATCTCCTATACTAATAGAGCCACATGCTCACCGGTTTGGCACATGATGTAGGCCTATGGACTGAACAAGAAACCACCAAAAATATTAACCAGTCATCGTTCTCACAACACTGAGGACCAGTCATTCGAAATGACTTCTCCATGCATTTTATGCATTGGTAAAAGCACTATGATGAAAAGTGTGATATATTTTCAGGTATCTCCTATACTAATAGAGCCACATGCTCACCGGTTTGCCACATGATGTAGGCCTATGGACTGAACAAGAAACCACCAAAAATTTTAACCAGTCATCGTTCTCACAACACTGAGGACCAGTCATTCGAAATGACTTCTCCATGCATTTTATGCATTGGTAAAAACACTATGATGAAAAGTATGATATGTTTTCAGGTATCTCCTATACTAATAGAGCCACATGCTCACCGGTTTGCCACATGATGTAGGCCTATGGACTGAACAAGAAACCACCAAAAATTTTAACCAGTCATCGTTCTCACAACACTGAGGACCAGTCATTCGAAATGACTTCTCCATGCATTTTATGCATTGGTAAAAGCACTATGATGAAAAGTGTGATATGTTTTCAGGTATCTCCTATACTAATAGAGCCACATGCTCACCGGTTTGCCACATGATGTAGGCCTATGGACTGAACAAGAAACCACCAAAAATTTTTACCAGGCATCGTTCTCACAACACTGAGGACCAGTCATTCGAAATGACTTCTCCATGCATTTTATGCATTGGTAAAAGCACTATGATGAAAAGTGTGATATGTTTTCAGGTATCTCCTATACTAATAGAGCCACATGCTCACCGGTTTGCCACATGATGTAGGCCTATGGACTGAACAAGAAACCACCAAAAATTTTAACCAGTCATCGTTCTCACAACATTGAGGACCAGTCATTCGAAATGACATCTCCATGCATTTTATGCATTGGTAAAAGCACTATGATGAAAAGTGTGATATGTTTTCAGGTATCTCCTATACTAATAGAGCCACATGCTCACCAGTTTGCCACATGATGTAGGCGTATGGACTGAACAAGAAACCACCAAAAATTTTAACCAGTCATCGTTCTCACAACACTGAGGACCAGTCATTCGAAATGACTTCTCCATGCATTTTATGCATTGGTAAAAGCACTATGATGAAAAGTGTGATATGTTTTCAGGTATCTCCTATACTAATAGAGCCACATGCTCACCGGTTTGCCACATGATGTAGGCCTATGGACTGAACAAGAAACCACCAAAAATTTTAACCAGTCATCGTTCTCACAACACTGAGGACCAGTCATTCGAAATGACTTCTCCATGCATTTTATGCATTGGTAAAAGCACTATGATGAAAAGTGTGATATGTTTTCAGGTATCTCCTATACTAATAGAGCCACATGCTCACCGGTTTGCCACATGATGTAGGCCTATGGACTGAACAAGAAACCACCAAAAATTTTAACCAGTCATCGTTCTCACAACACTGAGGACCAGTCATTCGAAATGACTTCTCCATGCATTTTATGCATTGGTAAAAGCACTATGATGAAAAGTGTGATATGTTTTCAGGTATCTCCTATACTAATAGAGCCACATGCTCACCGGTTTGCCACATGATGTAGGCCTATGGACTGAACAAGAAACCACCAAAAATTTTAACCAGTCATCGTTCTCACAACACTGAGGACCAGTCATTCGAAATGACTTCTCCATGCATTTTATGCATTGGTAAAAGCACTATGATGAAAAGTGTGATATGTTTTCAGGTATCTCCTATACTAATAGAGCCACATGCTCACCGGTTTGCCACATGATGTAGGCCTATGGACTGAACAAGAAACCACCAAAAATTTTAACCAGTCATCGTTCTCACAACACTGAGGACCAGTCATTCGAAATGACTTCTCCATGCATTTTATGCATTGGTAAAAGCACTATGATGAAAAGTGTGATATGTTTTCAGGTATCTCCTATACTAATAGAGCCACATGCTCACCAGTTTGCCACATGATGTAGGCCTATGGACTGAACAAGAAACCACCAAAAATTTTAACCAGTCATCGTTCTCACAACACTGAGGACCAGTCATTCGAAATGACTTCTCCATGCATTTTATGCATTGGTAAAAGCACTATGATGAAAAGTGTGATGTTTTCAGGTATCTCCTATACTAATAGAGCCACATGCTCACCGGTTTGCCACATGATGTAGGCCTATGGACTGAACAAGAAACCACCAAAAATTTTAACCAGTCATCGTTCTCACAACACTGAGGACCAGTCATTCGAAATGACTTCTCCATGCATTTTATGCATTGGTAAAAGCACTATGATGAAAAGTGTGATATGTTTTCAGGTATCTCCTATACTAATAGAGCCACATGCTCACCGGTTTGCCACATGATGTAGGCCTATGGACTGAACAAGAAACCACCCAAAATTTTAACCAGTCATCGTTCTCACAACACTGAGGACCAGTCATTCGAAATGACTTCTCCATGCATTTTATGCATTGGTAAAAGCACTATAATGAAAAGTGTGATATGTTTTCAGGTATCTCCTATACGAATAGAGCCACATGCTCACCGGTTTGCCACATGATGTAGGCCTATGGACTGAACAAGAAACCACCAAAAATTTTAACCAGTCATCGTTCTCACAACACTGAGGACCAGTCATTCGAAATGACTTCTCCATGCATTTTATGCATTGGTAAAAGCACTATGATGAAAAGTGTGATATGTTTTCAGGTATCTCCTATACTAATAGAGCCACATGCTCACCGGTTTGCCACATGATGTAGGCCTATGGACTGAACAAGAAACCACCAAAAATTTTAACCAGTCATCGTTCTCACAACACTGAGGACCAGTCATTCGAAATGACTTCTCCATGCATTTTATGCATTGGTAAAAGCACTATGATGAAAAGTGTGATGTTTTCAGGTATCTCCTATACTAATAGAGCCACATGCTCACCGGTTTGCCACATGATGTAGGCCTATGGACTGAACAAGAAACCACCAAAAATTTTAACCAGTCATCGTTCTCACAACACTGAGGACCAGTCATTCGAAATGACTTCTCCATGCATTTTATGCATTGGTAAAAGCACTATGATGAAAAGTGTGATATGTTTTCAGGTATCTCCTATACTAATAGAGCCACATGCTCACCGGTTTGCCACATGATGTAGGCCTATGGACTGAACAAGAAACCACCCAAAATTTTAACCAGTCATCGTTCTCACAACACTGAGGACCAGTCATTCGAAATGACTTCTCCATGCATTTTATGCATTGGTAAAAGCACTATAATGAAAAGTGTGATATGTTTTCAGGTATCTCCTATACGAATAGAGCCACATGCTCACCGGTTTGCCACATGATGTAGGCCTATGGACTGAACAAGAAACCACCAAAAATTTTAACCAGTCATCGTTCTCACAACACTGAGGACCAGTCATTCGAAATGACTTCTCCATGCATTTTATGCATTGGTAAAAGCACTATGATGAAAAGTGTGATATGTTTTCAGGTATCTCCTATACTAATAGAGCCACATGCTCACCGGTTTGCCACATGATGTAGGCCTATGGACTGAACAAGAAACCACCAAAAATTTTAACCAGTCATCGTTCTCACAACACTGAGGACCAGTCATTCGAAATGACTTCTCCATGCATTTTATGCATTGGTAAAAGCACTATGATGAAAAGTGTGATATGTTTTCAGGTATCTCCTATACTAATAGAGCCACATGCTCACCGGTTTGCCACATGATGTAGGCCTATGGACTGAACAAGAAACCACCAAAAATTTTAACCAGTCATCGTTCTCACAACACTGAGGACCAGTCATTCGAAATGACTTCTCCATGCATTTTATGCATTGGTAAAAGCACTATGATGAAAAGTGTGATATGTTTTCAGGTATCTCCTATACTAATAGAGCCACATGCTCACCGGTTTGCCACATGATGTAGGCCTATGGACTGAACAAGAAACCACCAAAAATTTTAACCAGTCATCGTTCTCACAGCACTGAGGACCAGTCATTCGAAATGACTTCTCCATGCATTTTATGCATTGGTAAAAGCACTATGATGAAAAGTGTGATATGTTTTCAGGTATCTCCTATACTAATAGAGCCACATGCTCACCGGTTTGCCACATGATGTAGGCCTATGGACTGAACAAGAAACCACCAAAAATTTTAACCAGTCATCTTTCTCACAACACTGAGGACCAGTCATTCGAAATGACTTCTCCATGCATTTTATGCATTGGTAAAAGCACTATGATGAAAAGTGTGATATGTTTTCAGGTATCTCCTATACTAATAGAGCCACATGCTCACCGGTTTGCCACATGATGTAGGCCTATGGACTGAACAAGAAACCACCAAAAATTTTAACCAGTCATCGTCCTCACAACACTGAGGACCAGTCATTCGAAATGACTTCTCCATGCATTTTATGCATTGGTAAAAGCACTATGATGAAAAGTGTGATATGTTTTCAGGTATCTCCTATACTAATAGAGCCACATGCTCACCGGTTTGCCACATGATGTAGGCCTATGGACTGAACAAGAAACCACCAAAAATTTTAACCAGTCATCGTTCTCACAACACTGAGGACCAGTCATTCGAAATGACTTCTCCATGCATTTTATGCATTGGTAAAAGCACTATGATGAAAAGTGTGATATGTTTTCAGGTATCTCCTATACTAATAGAGCCACATGCTCACCGGTTTGCCACATGATGTAGGCCTATGGACTGAACAAGAAACCACCAAAAATTTTAACCAGTCATCGTTCTCACAACACTGAGGACCAGTCATTCGAAATGACTTCTCCATGCATTTTATGCATTGGTAAAAGCACTATGATGAAAAGTGTGATATGTTTTCAGGTATCTCCTATACTAATAGAGCCACATGCTCACCGGTTTGCCACATGATGTAGGCCTATGGACTGAACAAGAAACCACCAAAAATTTTAACCAGTCATCGTTCTCACAACACTGAGGACCAGTCATTCGAAATGACTTCTCCATGCATTTTATGCATTGGTAAAAGCACTATGATGAAAAGTGTGATGTTTTCAGGTATCTCCTATACTAATAGAGCCACATGCTCACCGGTTTGCCACATGATGTAGGCCTATGGACTGAACAAGAAACCACCAAAAATTTTAACCAGTCATCGTTCTCACAACACTGAGGACCAGTCATTCGAAATGACTTCTCCATGCATTTTATGCATTGGTAAAAGCACTATGATGAAAAGTGTGATATGTTTTCAGGTATCTCCTATACTAATAGAGCCACATGCTCACCGGTTTGCCACATGATGTAGGCCTATGGACTGAACAAGAAACCACCAAAAATTTTAACCAGTCATCGTCCTCACAACACTGAGGACCAGTCATTCGAAATGACTTCTCCATGCATTTTATGCATTGGTAAAAGCACTATGATGAAAAGTGTGATATGTTTTCAGGTATCTCCTATACTAATAGAGCCACATGCTCACCGGTTTGCCACATGATGTAGGCCTATGGACTGAACAAGAAACCACCAAAAATTTTAACCAGTCATCGTTCTCACAACACTGAGGACCAGTCATTCGAAATGACTTCTCCATGCATTTTATGCATTGGTAAAAGCACTATGATGAAAAGTGTGATATGTTTTCAGGTATCTCCTATACTAATAGAGCCACATGCTCACCGGTTTGCCACATGATGTAGGCCTATGGACTGAACAAGAAACCACCAAAAATTTTAACCAGTCATCGTTCTCACAACACTGAGGACCAGTCCTTCGAAATGACTTCTCCATGCATTTTATGCATTGGTAAAAGCACTATGATGAAAAGTGTGATATGTTTTCAGGTATCTCCTATACTAATAGAGCCACATGCTCACCGGTTTGCCACATGATGTAGGCCTATGGACTGAACAAGAAACCACCAAAAATTTTAACCAGTCATCGTCCTCACAACACTGAGGACCAGTCATTCGAAATGACTTCTCCATGCATTTTATGCATTGGTAAAAGCAATATGATGAAAAGTGTGATATGTTTTCAGGTATCTCCTATACTAATAGAGCCACATGCTCACCGGTTTGCCACATGATGTAGGCCTATGGACTGAACAAGAAACCACCAAAAATTTTAACCAGTCATCGTTCTCACAACACTGAGGACCAGTCATTCGAAATGACTTCTCCATGCATTTTATGCATTGGTAAAAGCACTATGATGAAAAGTGTGATATGTTTTCAGGTATCTCCTATACTAATAGAGCCACATGCTCACCGGTTTGCCACATGATGTAGGCCTATGGACTGAACAAGAAACCACCAAAAATTTTAACCAGTCATCGTTCTCACAACACTGAGGACCAGTCATTCGAAATGACTTCTCCATGCATTTTATGCATTGGTAAAAGCACTATGATGAAAAGTGTGATATGTTTTCAGGTATCTCCTATACTAATAGAGCCACATGCTCACCGGTTTGCACATGATGTAGGCATATGGACTGAACAAGAAACCACCAAAAATTTTAACCAGTCATCGTTCATCATGTGGCAAACCGGTGAGCCACATGATGTAGGCCTATGGACTGAACAAGAAACCACCAAAAATTTTAACCAGTCATCGTTCTCACAACACTGAGGACCAGTCACCGAATGACTGGTCCTCAGTGTTGTGAGAACGATGACTGGTTAAAATTTTTGGTGGTTTCTTGTTCAGTCCATAGGCCTACATCATGTGGCAAACCGGTGAGCATGTGGCTCTATTAGTATAGGAGATACCTGAAAATATATCACACTTTTCATCATAGTGCTTTTACCAATGCATAAAATGCATGGAGAAGTCATTTCGAATGACTGGTCCTCAGTGTTGTGAGAACGATGACTGGTTAATATTTTTGGTGGTTTCTTGTTCAGTCCATAGGCCTACATCATGTGGCAAACCGGTGAGCATGTGGCTCCATTAGTATAGGAGATACCTGAAAACATATCACACTTTTCATCATAGTGCTTTTACCAATGCATAAAATGCATGGAGAAGTCATTTCGAATGACTGGTCCTCAGTGTTGTGAGAACGATGACTGGTTAAAATTTTTGGTGGTTTCTTGTTCAGTCCATAGGCCTACATCATGTGGCAAACCGGTGAGCATGTGGCTCTATTAGTATAGGAGATACCTGAAAACATATCACACTTTTCATCATAGTGCTTTTACCAATGCATAAAATGCATGGAGAAGTCATTTCGAATGACTGGTCCTCAGTGCTGTGAGAACGATGACTGGTTAAAATTTTTGGTGGTTTCTTGTTCAGTCCATAGGCCTACATCATGTGGCAAACCGGTGAGCATGTGGCTCTATTAGTATAGGAGATACCTGAAAACATATCACACTTTTCATCATAGTGCTTTTACCAATGCATAAAATGCATGGAGAAGTCATTTCGAATGACTGGTCCTCAGTGTTGTGAGAACGATGACTGGTTAAAATTTTTGGTGGTTTCTTGTTCAGTCCATAGGCCTACATCATGTGGCAAACCGGTGAGCATGTGGCTCTATTAGTATAGGAGATACCTGAAAACATATCACACTTTTCATCATAGTGCTTTTACCAATGCATAAAATGCATGGAGAAGTCATTTCGAATGACTGGTCCTCAGTGTTGTGAGAACGATGACTGGTTAAAATTTTTGGTGGTTTCTTGTTCAGTCCATATGCCTACATCATGTGGCAAACCGGTGAGCATGTGGCTCTATTAGTATAGGAGATACCTGAAAACATATCACACTTTTCATCATAGTGCTTTTACCAATGCATAAAATGCATGGAGAAGTCATTTCGAATGACTGGTCCTCAGTGTTGTGAGAACGATGACTGGTTAAAATTTTTGGTGGTTTCTTGTTCAGTCCATAGGCCTACATCATGTGGCAAACCGGTGAGCATGTGGCTCTATTAGTATAGGAGATACCTGAAAACATATCACACTTTTCATCATAGTGCTTTTACCAATGCATAAAATGCATGGAGAAGTCATTTTGAATGACTGGTCCTCAGTGTTGTGAGAACGATGACTGGTTAAAATTTTTGGTGGTTTCTTGTTCAGTCCATAGGCCTACATCATGTGGCAAACCGGTGAGCATGTGGCTCTATTAGTATAGGAGATACCTGAAAACATATCACACTTTTCATCATAGTGCTTTTACCAATGCATAAAATGCATGGAGAAGTCATTTCGAATGACTGGTCCTCAGTGTTGTGAGGACGATGACTGGTTAAAATTTTTGGTGGTTTCTTGTTCAGTCCATAGGCCTACATCATGTGGCAAACCGGTGAGCATGTGGCTCTATTAGTATAGGAGATACCTGAAAACATATCACACTTTTCATCATAGTGCTTTTACCAATGCATAAAATGCATGGAGAAGTCATTTCGAAGGACTGGTCCTCAGTGTTGTGAGAACGATGACTGGTTAAAATTTTTGGTGGTTTCTTGTTCAGTCCATAGGCCTACATCATGTGGCAAACCAGTGAGCATGTGGCTCTATTAGTATAGGAGATACCTGAAAACATATCACACTTTTCATCATAGTGCTTTTACCAATGCATAAAATGCATGGAGAAGTCATTTCGAATGACTGGTCCTCAGTGTTGTGAGAACGATGACTGGTTAAAATTTTTGGTGGTTTCTTGTTCAGTCCATAGGCCTACATCATGTGGCAAACCGGTGAGCATGTGGCTCTATTAGTATAGGAGATACCTGAAAACATATCACACTTTTCATCATAGTGCTTTTACCAATGCATAAAATGCATGGAGAAGTCATTTCGAATGACTGGTCCTCAGTGTTGTGAGGACGATGACTGGTTAAAATTTTTGGTGGTTTCTTGTTCAGTCCATAGGCCTACATCATGTGGCAAACCGGTGAGCATGTGGCTCTATTAGTATAGGAGATACCTGAAAACATATCACACTTTTCATCATAGTGCTTTTACCAATGCATAAAATGCATGGAGAAGTCATTTCGAATGACTGGTCCTCAGTGTTGTGAGAACGATGACTGGTTAAAATTTTTGGTGGTTTCTTGTTCAGTCCATAGGCCTACATCATGTGGCAAACCGGTGAGCATGTGGCTCTATTAGTATAGGAGATACCTGAAAACATCACACTTTTCATCATAGTGCTTTTACCAATGCATAAAATGCATGGAGAAGTCATTTCGAATGACTGGTCCTCAGTGTTGTGAGTACGATGACTGGTTAAAATTTTTGGTGGTTTCTTGTTCAGTCCATAGGCCTACATCATGTGGCAAACCGGTGAGCATGTGGCTCTATTAGTATAGGAGATACCTGAAAACATATCACACTTTTCATCATAGTGCTTTTACCAATGCATAAAATGCATGGAGAAGTCATTTCGAATGACTGGTCCTCAGTGTTGTGAGAAAGATGACTGGTTAAAATTTTTGGTGGTTTCTTGTTCAGTCCATAGGCCTACATCATGTGGCAAACCGGTGAGCATGTGGCTCTATTAGTATAGGAGATACCTGAAAACATATCACACTTTTCATCATAGTGCTTTTACCAATGCATAAAATGCATGGAGAAGTCATTTCGAATGACTGGTCCTCAGTGCTGTGAGAACGATGACTGGTTAAAATTTTTGGTGGTTTCTTGTTCAGTCCATAGGCCTACATCATGTGGCAAACCGGTGAGCATGTGGCTCTATTAGTATAGGAGATACCTGAAAACATATCACACTTTTCATCATAGTGCTTTTACCAATGCATAAAATGCATGGAGAAGTCATTTCGAATGACTGGTCCTCAGTGTTGTGAGAACGATGACTGGTTAAAATTTTTGGTGGTTTCTTGTTCAGTCCATAGGCCTACATCATGTGGCAAACCGGTGAGCATGTGGCTCTATTAGTATAGGAGATACCTGAAAACATATCACACTTTTCATCATAGTGCTTTTACCAATGCATAATATGCATGGAGAAGTCATTTCGAATGACTGGTCCTCAGTGTTGTGAGAACGATGACTGGTTAAAATTTTTGGTGGTTTCTTGTTCAGTCCATAGGCCTACATCATGTGGCAAACCGGTGAGCATGTGGCTCTATTAGTATAGGAGATACCTGAAAACATATCACACTTTTCATCATAGTGCTTTTACCAATGCATAAAATGCATGGAGAAGTCATTTCGAATGACTGGTCCTCAGTGTTGTGAGGACGATGACTGGTTAAAATTTTTGGTGGTTTCTTGTTCAGTCCATAGGCCTACATCATGTGGCAAACCGGTGAGCATGTGGCTCTATTAGTATAGGAGATACCTGAAAACATATCACACTTTTCATCATAGTGCTTTTACCAATGCATAAAATGCATGGAGAAGTCATTTCGAATGACTGGTCCTCAGTGTTGTGAGAACGATGACTGGTTAAAATTTTTGGTGGTTTCTTGTTCAGTCCATAGGCCTACATCATGTGGCAAACCGGTGAGCATGTGGCTCTATTAGTATAGGAGATACCTGAAAACATCACACTTTTCATCATAGTGCTTTTACCAATGCATAAAATGCATGGAGAAGTCATTTCGAATGACTGGTCCTCAGTGTTGTGAGTACGATGACTGGTTAAAATTTTTGGTGGTTTCTTGTTCAGTCCATAGGCCTACATCATGTGGCAAACCGGTGAGCATGTGGCTCTATTAGTATAGGAGATACCTGAAAACATATCACACTTTTCATCATAGTGCTTTTACCAATGCATAAAATGCATGGAGAAGTCATTTCGAATGACTGGTCCTCAGTGTTGTGAGAAAGATGACTGGTTAAAATTTTTGGTGGTTTCTTGTTCAGTCCATAGGCCTACATCATGTGGCAAACCGGTGAGCATGTGGCTCTATTAGTATAGGAGATACCTGAAAACATATCACACTTTTCATCATAGTGCTTTTACCAATGCATAAAATGCATGGAGAAGTCATTTCGAATGACTGGTCCTCAGTGTTGTGAGAACGATGACTGGTTAAAATTTTTGGTGGTTTCTTGTTCAGTCCATAGGCCTACATCATGTGGCAAACCGGTGAGCATGTGGCTCTATTCGTATAGGAGATACCTGAAAACATATCACACTTTTCATTATAGTGCTTTTACCAATGCATAAAATGCATGGAGAAGTCATTTCGAATGACTGGTCCTCAGTGTTGTGAGAACGATGACTGGTTAAAATTTTGGGTGGTTTCTTGTTCAGTCCATAGGCCTACATCATGTGGCAAACCGGTGAGCATGTGGCTCTATTAGTATAGGAGATACCTGAAAACATCACACTTTTCATCATAGTGCTTTTACCAATGCATAAAATGCATGGAGAAGTCATTTCGAATGACTGGTCCTCAGTGTTGTGAGAACGATGACTGGTTAAAATTTTTGGTGGTTTCTTGTTCAGTCCATAGGCCTACATCATGTGGCAAACCGGTGAGCATGTGGCTCTATTAGTATAGGAGATACCTGAAAACATATCACACTTTTCATCATAGTGCTTTTACCAATGCATAAAATGCATGGAGAAGTCATTTCGAATGACTGGTCCTCAGTGTTGTGAGAACGATGACTGGTTAAAATTTTTGGTGGTTTCTTGTTCAGTCCATAGGCCTACATCATGTGGCAAACCGGTGAGCATGTGGCTCTATTAGTATAGGAGATACCTGAAAACATATCACACTTTTCATCATAGTGCTTTTACCAATGCATAAAATGCATGGAGAAGTCATTTCGAATGACTGGTCCTCAGTGTTGTGAGAACGATGACTGGTTAAAATTTTTGGTGGTTTCTTGTTCAGTCCATAGGCCTACATCATGTGGCAAACCGGTGAGCATGTGGCTCTATTAGTATAGGAGATACCTGAAAACATATCACACTTTTCATCATAGTGCTTTTACCAATGCATAAAATGCATGGAGAAGTCATTTCGAATGACTGGTCCTCAGTGTTGTGAGAACGATGACTGGTTAAAATTTTTGGTGGTTTCTTGTTCAGTCCATAGGCCTACATCATGTGGCAAACCGGTGAGCATGTGGCTCTATTAGTATAGGAGATACCTGAAAACATATCACACTTTTCATCATAGTGCTTTTACCAATGCATAAAATGCATGGAGAAGTCATTTCGAATGACTGGTCCTCAGTGTTGTGAGAATGATGACTGGTTAAAATTTTTGGTGGTTTCTTGGTTCAGTCCATAGGCCTACATCATGTGGCAAACCGGTGAGCATGTGGCTCTATTAGTATAGGAGATACCTGAAAACATATCACACTTTTCATCATAGTGCTTTTACCAATGCATAAAATGCATGAAGAAGTCATTTCGAATGACTGGTCCTCAGTGTTGTGAGAACGATGACTGGTTAAAATTTTTGGTGGTTTCTTGTTCAGTCCATACGCCTACATCATGTGGCAAACTGGTGAGCATGTGGCTTTATTAGTATAGGAGATACCTGAAAACATATCACACTTTTCATCATAGTGCTTTTACCAATGCATAAAATGCATGGAGATGTCATTTCGAATGACTGGTCCTCAATGTTGTGAGAACGATGACTGGTTAAAATTTTTGGTGGTTTCTTGTTCAGTCCATAGGCCTACATCATGTGGCAAACCGGTGAGCATGTGGCTCTATTAGTATAGGAGATACCTGAAAACATATCACACTTTTCATCATAGTGCTTTTACCAATGCATAAAATGCATGGAGAAGTCATTTCGAATGACTGGTCCTCAGTGTTGTGAGAACGATGCCTGGTAAAAATTTTTGGTGGTTTCTTGTTCAGTCCATAGGCCTACATCATGTGGCAAACCGGTGAGCATGTGGCTCTATTAGTATAGGAGATACCTGAAAACATATCACACTTTTCATCATAGTGCTTTTTACCAATGCATAAAATGCATGGAGAAGTCATTTCGAATGACTGGTCCTCAGTGTTGTGAGAACGATGACTGGTTAAAATTTTTGGTGGTTTCTTGTTCAGTCCATAGGCCTACATCATGTGGCAAACCGGTGAGCATGTGGCTCTATTAGTATAGGAGATACCTGAAAACATAATATACTTTTCATCATAGTGTTTTTACCAATGCATAAAATGCATGGAGAAGTCATTTCGAATGACTGGTCCTCAGTGTTGTGAGAACGATGACTGGTTAAAATTTTTGGTGGTTTCTTGTTCAGTCCATAGGCCTACATCATGTGGCAAACCGGTGAGCATGTGGCTCTATTAGTATAGGAGATACCTGAAAATATATCACACTTTTCATCATAGTGCTTTTACCAATGCATAAAATGCATGGAGAAGTCATTTCGAATGACTGGTCCTCAGTGTTGTGAGAACGATGACTGGTTAATATTTTTGGTGGTTTCTTGTTCAGTCCATAGGCCTACATCATGTGCCAACCGGTGAGCATGTGGCTCTATTAGTATAGGAG